>NC_056734.1:242217236-242287236 GCF_019279795.1 Protopterus annectens
AGAACAGTTTGTAGGGACAGGTATATTGCACAGAGGGTACTACTGCTGTGTAACAGTCTCCCCATCTACATAAATCAAGGTTGTCTGTATTCAAGCACATCTTAAATCTTTGGATGGTAAACAGAAATGTTTCCCCAGGAGTGCTGTCTGTACTATTAATGGACAGAGACAGCACCTAAATGCTTTATCCCATGTGCGGGTCACCTCAAATTATCTATAGTATGATCTAAGTCATTTTTATTTAGTGGGTAATGTATAATTATTGACAATGGGCTACGTGAGGCCAGTCTATAACCAAACAAGATAGGTTATTTTGAGCACAAAAAGAGAAACTGGCTAGGCTTAAAATTGCCTGCAAGGGCAGCTAGCATAGTACTTACCTATGAACCTATGAACATATATAAGTGGTATAGCAAAGCTATCTGTTTGTGTGTGTGTGTGTGTGTGTGTGTGTGTGTGTGTGTGTGTGTGTGTGTGTGTGTGTGTGTGTAAGTGTGTCTGTGTATACGTGTTGAGAGGTGCTCACCTATCTCCAATGTGTGGGCTGGTGGCTGGGCATGAGCGAGATATGTTTGATGACACAGTAACTGATTCAGTGACATGGTACTTTGCAGCTGTATATTGTTGCATCTCTACTGTGTCTCTGAACTGGAGATTTTCACCATCATGCTAACTGGCAGTCCTATGTTAACCAATTAGCACTGACAGTGATAACCTTTCTGAATCCCATGTAATATTTGTTAGCATTGAGCATAGCCCTTTGTATATCCAGTTTTAAAATCCAGTCCTACAGCTCAAAGCCATAACCGTAGCACTTAAACAATGCTATAGATTAGTATTAGCTGAAAAGAAATAAATCATTTTTTTCAGCAGGCAGGATTGAAATATCATCTGCACACTACTCTAGTTTGACATGTTTCACAGTGACTTGTCATGATATTGACAAAGTGAATGATGTACTAACCATACATCTTCATAGATCCATTGTCTCAGTAGAAGTGGGCACATTATAGGATGTTATAAGCTCTCTGTACATGACATGATATCTTTGTTTCTCTCTTTTTATAACTGTAGGGAGCGCTTTACATTTTTTCTTTTTCTTCTTAGTTTTTCAGTAATGTAGTTCTTTATTTATTTTTTAGAAAGCCTACATAAAATGATGCACATGAAAGCATAACTTTGTTGTTTTAAACACTGAAATGTCAATGTCCTTGAAATTTCATGCAAGTTTTATCACTGCAACTGCACAGTAGACACTGCTCTGTGATGAAATAATGCTTTTTGATCATTAGAGGGCAGTACAACCTAATAGTTGAATGCAAAAACTGCAACACCAGAGTTAATGGGTGGGGGATCTTTGTCTCAAAAACATTCATTCACTCATTCTTTCAGTCTGTCTGATTTGTCCTATTTCTAAGTCCCTATATCTATCTATATTGCCTGGAAAATGTAGTAGCTACTGGCCTTCTTCATCTGACAACATGGGTTTGAGCATCACACTGTCAGCCTCATCTATCTTTGCACAGATTAGCACACAATAGCGTTAAGGTTGTTGTGCGTGATCCTGCAGTTGCCTTGCCTTCTGCCCTGATTAGAAAATGTAAGGTATCTGTTTATCTGTCTGAAACATATATGGAGCTCTTACAGACACACAGTATTATAATGTTCACAAAGGCCATCAAAGAGCCTTCTAAGTATTGTCTCCTTTTACAGTTATGATATCTATCAAATGTACTGGCAATCAGAAGACGTATTCATCTACTAAAATCTGAATCATTAAATATTGGCATAGGCCCCAGTCAAATATGTGGCCAGACATCCAGAGTACATCTTTAGTGATGTGATTACTCACATGTTCCATTGTCAGCTTACCCCATCTGCCTAGTGCCCTCCAATGTCATTTTACTGTACCTTTGCATATTTCCAACATGCTTTTGTCTTTTTTCATTGTCTGGTACCATTTGCTTGGGCTGCTGTAATTGCAAGATCTGTTGCAGCATATTGGTCAACTGTTAAACAACATGCCAAGGTGGGACAGTCATCTAGCTAACAATATGCAACCTAAAGAAACAGATGCCATTTATCTAGTTGGGAAATGGGGTAGTTATACTTCTCCTGTCCATTTCCTCCCAGTGCACACTGGATTATGTCTGTGCATGTGTGCATTTGTTCTGATTGTGTTAGAAGAAGTCCTACAAAGGGTTACGTCCTAATAACACCTAACTGTACTGACTGAAAAGGCATCTGACTAACCAGAGGAGATATCTATGAGACAGAAAATCTTGGTTGGAATCTAAAGACATTTTCTCATTACCTGCACCCAATCACCATTTGCCACTCCATAATATTTCTGATGTCTTGTGGCTTGTAATAGCATGCACAAAATAAAAACAATAATACACTGACTTTCAGCTCAGTTCAAATCAACTTAACTTATGTTACCAAATATAAGTTTCACTGACTCTGTAATTCTACTTTTGGATCTTGTTGAACCCCCGGAGTTCACTGTACATACCAGGGAAATGTGGTTTCAGTGACCATTTCACTGAAATGACATTCACTAAACGTCTTTTCAAAGTGATGCAATAGATATGTATAGGAGTCTAAATAAGACATGTTTTTATGTGAATTGTCATAAATTAGAAATCTATTGTCATTCGGGTAATAAGACAAAATGCTTCTTTACCTTGAATTTATATCATTGCATGCCCAATATGCTGCTGTGCTGCTCAGTATCTGCATTAAAATTCAAAAGGTAAATGTTAGTTATTTGCAATTAATTTATCACCATGTCTCCACAGCTCAACTGCTGTATTATTATATCAAAGTTTACAGTGTAATGTTATTTTATATTCCTTCCTACGTGTTAATTTGCCCAAGGTTTAGAACCATATCTTTGGAGCTTTTCTCCCCATGAATCTGTTGAAAAGGAGCCCATGGCCCAATCATACTAGTCTGGTCAACAAATGTCAATAAACAAATAAATAAAAACATCCATCCATCCATAATTATTTGCCTCTGTGTTATGCAGAATAGGTTTTGTCCACTATTAATATGACAAATATCAAAAGAAGACCCTTGAATATCAGAAGTATATAAATTATCTTTCTTAGTTCTGCTCCCTGAGTTTCTGCTGGGTCTTCAAGAATTAAAAAAAGGCAAGGAGGAACAATACATCTAAGGTCAGGTATTTAGGTATTCTACTTGCATAATAATGCAACATTCAAAATATTTTGTATTTAAAATAATATTCCAAAAAGCAGCATTCAGATTTGTCACATTACTTTAGTACATTTTAGTACATATTATGAATGATGAGCCTGTAATAAATTCTGCTTATAAAGTTATAAAAATATGTTAAGTCTAGCAGTCCCCCCCGCCAGACAAAATGTGACTTACACTGAGATTGCTCAGCCTGTAAAGCTTGCATAATTGCCTAAACAGCATTTTTCAGAAACTGCATCTGCTTGTTTTTGTATCAATTAATTAGTTTCTTGTCATCACATGACCATAAAATTTTCAGCAGCCCGAAGTAGGGAATGGTTGCTTTCTAAGCCCCTGAGCAATGCAATGTAACAGATTTTCAAAGCAGTTCAAAGAGCCCAGTTTCCATCTTTGTTTGGTGAAGGGTGCAAAATACCTTCAGGCCATCTGCAAATTCTGCTTCATCTCTAACACTTGGAATAACAAAGGTGTTATTTTTCAAAGCCATTCTCTTCCCTCCTGGAGTGACTCTGCAGATACGGTTCAGGGAAGGTGGGAAACTTCAGAGCAGATATTCTCCTTCTAGACACTGCCTCCTTCAGGGAGTTCTTTGAGGATGTTATAATGGTAGCCTGTACAACATGGGTTACTACCAACCAAGGCGAGTCACAGTCAATGATCCTAGTAAAGATAATTTATTTATTTATTTATTTTTTTGGTTGATGTTCAAAATTCATAGGCATCTGTAGTTGCTTAAGATGTGCAACTCTAAGGAAGGCCTACAGAGGGCACTACTAAGTTACAGTACACTTCAACTTACAAAAGCTGATTTATTCAGTCAGTCTAACAAACCAATCTGTATACCACTGGAACTAAACAAATATTAAAAATAATTTATGTTATGTATATAACATTCATTCAAATAATCTCTTAACTAAAGAGAAAAGTAGAAGAGAACAAATCGAGTCATATAAACAGCTGGTTTTCTTATTTACTTTTAAAGTTATTTTGCTTCACAAAGTGATGCCCAAAACTGACACAATGAAAAGGCCTTTTTTATTTTCCCATTGCTGAAATTTAACCAGTACAGGTTAAGCTTTCAGAATTGATTCATGTGCAGGAAAAACAACTGTATTTACATTGTCACTACCTCTCCCTACTGTATGTAACCTTGCAGCACTATTTTCATGCGGCATTATAATACTTCGGAAAATTAAACATTTGTTAGTTTTGTCTTTTAGTCTTTGATAATACTGATGATGATATTATGCTGTGAAAGGAATTACATAGGTACAAAAATTACTATATTCATGTGCATTGATAAAAAGCAATGTTTTCTGTACCACAAGGGGAAACACACCTGTTTGTTCTTTAGTGTTGGCATACACAATAATAAATATCTGTTACATTGCATTGCATTGAAGGAAGTATAAAAAGGCCACATGTTTGAAATCTGAGTGTTTAAGCTAAACTGACAGAAAGAGAAGCAGTTAACCACTTCTCCAATTAGCAGTATTAGTAGTCATAAAACAACTGCAAGTGTTCTTTTAAAGCTTTAATGTACATTGCCCTCTGAGAACTTTTAACTCAGGGCACATAGTTTCCTTGTTCTAACATTTCATACTATTGCTGATCTGTGTTTTAGTCTTTTAGGGAAAAATGTTCCAAATGGAAAAACTGAGCAGTTTTCTCTGTTTGAATATTGGCTTAGTATCTTTCATTGTTCCACTTTACATGAGAGGTGTATTTCAAAAAAATAAATAAATAACAGTATATGGATATTAAATACTAAACTGGTTTAATAAGATATTATTGCTGTGCATTTATTAAAATCTACATTGTTTAATAATGTATTACAAAAAATATTAGTTATCAGTTAAAACTGTTCACATTCTCTCTTAAAATACCATCAGGAATACGCTCTGTATATTTAAGTCAGTAACAGTCAAGTATAACTAGAAAAATAAAGCTTATTTCCTTTATCAGTATATTTCACTTCCAAAAAGGTAGAGTAAGGTATGTGTCAGGAGATCTGGAAATATTTATTTTCATGAACCATGGCACATCATATCCTTCATACACATTATAAAATGGCTGATGGCAATGATTTTCTTTCATTTTCACTTATGTAGTGTGAAACTATTTATACTGTTCACATCATTTTAATTTTTCCTCTGAAACTCTGCTTCCATTTAAGGGGAAATACTAATTTCTTCTTGAAATGATTCTTTTTGAAAGAAGAATGACAGTTTACTAAGCAGCCTGAAGTCACCAGTCATAACTAAAATAAACCATTTCATCTGTTATATTCAGTGAACATAAGTCTGCTCTTACAGGACACTTCAGAAAAATAGAATTTTACCAGATGAATATGTAAGAAATAATGGATTCATGTAAAATTGCACAGGAAATACAGATAATAGTTGTGCTATGTATAACTTTAAATTAATGTTACTAAAATTGTATTTAAACATGTTATACTAATTTTACTTTACACATTTTTTGCTAAAATGTATTAATAGGCAACTGAAAAACAAGCAAGCATGCAGAAACCTCACATGCATACAGTGACCCCCACACACCTACACACAAACAGATATACACACACACGCACACACACAAACAAAGCACATCTACAACAGGTTTCTTTTATTCAGCATATTCTTTGCAAAAATAAATCCAAGAGACCAGAATTCAGAAAATATCTCCTATGCTTAAAAAAAGAAAAACAAACTTTCAGATACATTTCTTGTCTTGTTCACTATCTAACAAATCATTATGCATGTAATGTATTATAAAATATATACAGTTATTAAACTAAGTCAGAAAAAGTAAGATTTATTGTCTTTGCTGAAATTATAAAAAGTGGTTAACACAAGCAGTGTATGTACAATGCTTTATTAAGAAGTTTGTACTTTGATAACTTAGCAGACTAAAAGTTACATAAATGCATGTTTAAATGTTGTATTAAAATAAATGTGTTAAAAGTGTTGTTTGTGGATACTTCTTTAGAATTGTCAGAATTTTTAGGAATCATCAACCTGACCTGACCATGTCTGATCTGTTTTATTAGATGCATGTTTTAAAGAATTTACAGAGTATAATCCTTCCATAAAGCCCAGCTTTAGTCAACTTTTTTCCCCTAAAGCCCCAAGCTCAGATATTTTATTTATTGATTTACTGATACAAAATGTATTTATGAAAGAAACATATATTTGCTTTATGATATACTTTGTTCAATATGTGAAATTCCAGAAAATAAATTTACTGGATACTCTATTGAATAATATGAGTAAACATATAAAAGTTATGTTGCATTGAAACTGGTTCATAGATGTTCAAATGTAGAGCTCTGTGCAAAATATCTCAAGCACTGATCCATCTGTCTCTTTCTCAACCCCCTTAGTTCAGAATGGTATTCAATCGTTATTTAATCATTAGCTCTTTTACAATCTGTTCATAATTTTCTCATGTTTGATAAAGTTGTAAATGAAATTATAAAAGTAGATGTATTCCAAGAAGTATTGTACTGATGAAATAATCATGACATATAATCCCATGTTAGCACCTTAATGAGTTAGGGATCTCAAAAGGCACACATCCATTAAAAGCTAGAAAAATATTAATTAGGAGTGCGTTATTTAAGTTCTCATATTGCTCGTAAGTAGAACTATGTTGTTTTAAAACATATTACTTATATTTTCTGACTTATTGTTATGGGAATTAACTTGACTTTCTTTTTTTTTTTTGTTGCAGTTGGAGACTCTTTAGTGTAGATTTTCAAGGGTGACAATAAACACTGGGTACAAACAGTTCAGGAATGGAAATGTTTAATTTGCACACAGTGTTTTCATTATTTTATATATATTTTTTTCAAATTATTTAGATCCCATCATATTCATATAAATGAACTTAAATTAACATATAAATTATGAAAATTATGCATATGTGATACCACATAATGCATGTAGCACACAAGTAAAGTTTTGCAATAAAAAAATCATGTATAAAGGTCTACAGGTTTCCTTAAAAATACACATTGCCCTATACTGTAACTGTGTCAAAAAAACTTTTGAAACATTTCTCTACTAGGCTCTATGGCCACAGATACATCACCAATATAACCTATAATAGACTAATATGATTTTAAGTTTATTAAACTGAAAATAAATAAAATGAAACAGCTAATTGTTGAAATAAAATTTCAACACTAAGATTCATATAAAAAATTTAGGAAAATTAAATGCTGAAGCTGTTATGCAGTTTAAAATCAATGGGGCTTTAAAACAAATACATTTGGACAAAATGACAGTGTTAATAATATAATATTTTCTGCTAAACTGTATTTTAAACATTACACAATTGTGTATAATTATACAAACATGTGCACGTACCAAAATGCAAACTTATCCACACAGGAAATCTGGTTAACAGACCATAAAGTGAAATAAAAGTTGCATAACTCAGTTATGAAAAGTCTGAATCCCCGAGAATGTAGGTAGTTACTGCAGGAGCCAGTTAATATTTAGATTTTTTCCATTAATATTTTCAAAAAGGGGTAAATATTTGCATAATTAAAACAAATGAAAGTGTGTGTGTGAGATTAATGAGCTAGAGACATATTTGATCAAAACAAAAAATAAATAGATTACGTGTGTACAAGAACTTTCTTGCATGTAAACAAATCAAAGTATAACTGGAATGCTTACTTTTTAAGAAATAAATATTATACAGAATATCTTAACATCTTTTTCTTCAACAATAATATAGATGCAATGAAAATACAGACTAATTCTCCAAACACCTAAATTATTGTAAATAATTATATACCAATGCTATAAAAATAATAAAACAAATCCATAGATAAAAAGTATAAACTGGTCACTTGTTTATCAGAAAGACTGATAAGCCTTATTATTTTATGTTCACATTGTGGTTATTTGGTTGTACTGAAGAACAGTCGTGTGATTTTTATTTTTTAAATGATGGATGCAATTGTCAGAACTGCTTATGTCAATGTATAATGTTCAAAAAAGAACTTACACATTGCAAAGCACCTTCCATTCATCATTCATGCAATCTGACCCTAGTTCTCTCTGTAATAACACACCAAGAAAGGACAACTGCTGTGTTCATTCTATATAGTCTTGTTGACTTTTAAATACCATACAGGTCATAGCCTTTCCAGTAGTCTCCTGTCATTTTATACAAAATGTGCTAAATATGTTATGATGCCAACTTATGTTTAGTCCTGGCAATGCATAACTTACTATTTGTGTTCATACTGCTCAGTATTTGCTTGTGATACTTTAAAAAGTACATATTATTATTTTTTCTATCTGGAAACATTAATATCAGCAGTAAAATAAATCCAAAGCAGACATTTTCATCCACAGTACATTTATAGAATTACATAAATCAGTGTCAGTAGAATGCAGACATCATTTTTGCATGAATAATGTAGAAGGTTACTAACAATACTGTATTAGATAAAGAAGTCAGACTAAGTTATAGAAATTATGAATCAGTTTTTATTTACAAATGCAAGTCATGTGCAAGCATCACCCCCCCAACACGCACAACTAAAATCCTTACTCAGCAATAATATTAGTAGCATTTTGTAGCATTAATGTCCGATGTTTATGAAATGTTCTAAACATTTCCAAAAGATGACAGTGGAGGAGAGACAAAGAGAAAAAAGCAGTAAGAGACAAAAAATGTGTGTGTGTGTGTGTGTGTGTGTGTGTGTGTGTGTGTGTGTGTGTGTGTGTGTGTGTGAGTGTGTGTCTCTGTTTGGAAGTGTATGACCTCCAGTGCATCATACAACCTTAGCCTGATAATGCTTCAAAGCAATTGAGCATAACACTTCAATTCACCATGTCTACTTTGTCAGTGAAGTTTCTTTTCAAAGAAGAATAAAGGGTTGATGAGGCCTTCCTGTCTCACCAGTGTTTGACTTTTGTGGTAGTTGGCATCACACAGTTATATTTCACCACCATAACAACATTAGGTACAAAAACACCACATTCATTCATTTTCCACTAGCACAGAGCAGCCTGGGCTAATACACGCAGAAATCATAAGTTATGTTTCTTAAAGACCACAGAACAAAGATACTAAACTCGGTGCCTACTGTCTATAATTCAACAGCAAGCAGCTTTCATTTACATATGTTTAAAAAGAGGGGTGCCCTGGTATTCTAACATAAGTGTTAATTTCTGCAGACCTCTGTGTTGAAATGTTGAAAGCAAAACAAACCTAGTCAGTTAACAAAATGTGTACATCCTTTGCTAACTGAATTGATAAAGATATATTTTGGAATTTAAAAAAATAACTACATTGCCTCATACAACTCACTGCAATACATATCAAAATGAAACTGAACTGCAATTAAAACACATGCTAATAATTGAAAAGTAAACTGAAGTAGCGTGAAGTCCTTGAGTTTTCCTTAAAGCTGTAAATTGTTTTTAAAGGAACTGCTCAACAAATTCAAACTGCTTCAATGTAGTTATATATATTTTTAATTTTTTTGATCAGGCAACCTTCTATTATGTGAAAATATTAAAGCCAAATAAACTATCACAGAATTGCATTATCTATTTGTATACATGTATGAAATTGTACTTGTTGTGGTATAATGGTTTTAATATTAGTTCATAAAGATGTTGTTCAGCATTTATTTATTTATTTATTTATTGACAGTTGTTAACCAGGTTAGTCCAGCTAACTATAGGGTTATTAAGATTTGATTCACTTTTTAAACTAATGGTGCATTAGCCATATAATTATGTGCATAACTTGTGCACCAGATTCTCATTTAATACAGTTTCCTGTTAATAAACGCACCAAAAACAGTGACCATGATCCCTGAAAGAAAGTGAAGACTTTCTGAAATGAGCAAAAAGTGTACAATATTTCTAACCATTAAACTAAACACTCTTTTCAAACTTATATTTTGCACTTGGGTTATTCACATACAGTTTTAATAAAATAATTCTTGCTTCAGATAACTGTGGAGGTTAGTACAACAATTCTAAAGCTAGGAAAAAGTCAGCATACTATAAATAATGTTGGTGCACGTCATCATTCTGTGGGAAATATTTGTAATGTACCATCTAAAAACTATAAAGAAAGAAGGGAATACATTTTGTATATATTTTTTATTTCATCACAATGCATGTGGCAGCAGTTGTTTTAATAGACATTGCAGTGCATTTAAAACTGCTGCTTGCATTTAATTTGTAGAATGACATTTGCAAAACTATTCCCTTCAAATACCCTAATATCATGCTCTATACACTGTAAGAATACAAGGGATAAAATAGGTGTTTGCATGGAATCACTTTAGTAGGAAAATGTTCGTCTACTTTTTAAGTTACAACTCTTTAGATCCATTAGCTTATGAACTGCATGCTTCATGAGCTGGCAGTTTTATTGAATGAGGAAAATTAATAGCTATTTTTTTTTTTTTTTTTTTGCTAGTGACAGAAAATGCATAAAATGCAGGAGAAATGTTGTGTGAAGAAAGTAAAATGCATTTGCTATATTTTTCACTGACATTGAAACTAATACTCTTCTAAAACACAAATGTCACTTTCAAAATACACAGTAGTGCCAAGCAAATATTATCTTTGCAGGATTACTTTAAGTATTATATGTATGGATTATGCAATGCAAACAGTAATTTTGTAACAATACTTTACATGTTACATGTAATAAAGTATATATGCCATTTTTTTTAAATTCTAATAGCTATAAGACAGACGAAGAGTATCTTTTTGTTAACCCCATAATATTAGGTAGTCTTGGCCTAGTTCTATGTTATCTAAGTAGGCAGCCTAAAAAAACAGTTCACACTATCACTTGGCCCCTGGAGTGCAATCCACAAGAGACTCATGCCTTATCATGATTTGTGACCTTTGACCTAGTCACTTTCTCCATTTTGCATTACAACTTCTACACAGTTAATGAACTTTGTACATGGTTAAAAAGATGTCAGCATGGAGAGAATATGAGACCTGCTGTGAAAAGCTTCATTGTTTCTATAAATCGAATTGACCTTTCACACCTCAGAACAGGGGAAAAATCAATATGGTTACTTAGATACAATCTTTTATTAATATGCTAAGCACATTGCTTTCAGAACATTGACACCTAAACACCCCTAGACTTACAAAAATGACTTCTCATTAATAACCATAATGTTAATCACTATTGCCCAGAACTAGAATCTGACTGCGAAATCCCTTGGTGGAAATTGCTATAATCGTTCAAACTACAGGGATGATTTTTTCAGTGTAATTACTGCTAACTTATTATTGAAAAAATACCCCATTAGATGACACTTTTATGTTACGTAAATCATGATGACGAATTTTTAATTCCTGGCATTTCCTTGACAATGTATAAGTTAGAAATACAGGCAATCTGGATCATCAAAAGGGGAACAAAATAAACTGCTTACAACTGATGGAGTATTTAAGAAGTGTGTTGTGTGTTTTATATTTATTATATTTATATATATATATATATATATATATATATATATATATATATACACACACACACACACACACACACACACACACACAGACATTAGGCTCCTTATTACGCTGTCGCAGACGCAGGTTGTCTGATGCGTCTTTGTCAAACTGAAAAGCGTGAAAAGGCAAAATAGCGAAGTGGCTTTTCAGCGAATTCTTTCCCTGGGAAAGAATTCCTTTGGCCGCTTTCGCTACTTTGCCTTTTTGGCACTGTGGTGCGATCTCGGAGTTGGCATATTTAAGTAGGGGGGTGTGTGGGGGGGTGAAGATAGTTTTTTTTTTCTCAGAACAGCAATTTTTTTCTCTTGGAAAAAAATCGCTGTTCTGAGGTATCGACATTGTAAGCTTTTGCTTACATGGGGTAGATTATGTGTCGTTCGCTCTTCTGAGCATGCGATATCATAATATAGACCCGACATATTTTATATATATATATATATATATATATATAGATATATAGATATATATATATATAGATATATATATATATATATATATATATATACTGACATATTATATATATATATATATATATATATATATATATATATATATATATATATATATATCTGCACACACACACACACACACACACACACACACACACACACACACACACACACACGCTGACTTCTACATTTATATATAAATATATGTGTGTGTGTGTGTGTGTGTGTGTGTGTGTGTGTGTGTGTGTGTGTGTGTGTGTGTGTGCTGTTGACTAAAAAGACAGGAAACACAGGAGACAGACAATGGGTGCCTAATAAAAATGGACTTTTTTATTTATTAAGGTGTTAGCAGTAAAACTGCAGAACAGAGCTCATTCCATGCTGTTGTATGTATTCAGCAAAATTAACTTTGAATATGAATTTATCAAAACATATGAAGAAGGAAAATAAATGTTACTAAATGCTAATGTTCATTTTTTAATTTGCTGCTTGCATGTTGTTTCTTTTTTACTTAAATTTATAGGAAAAATATAAAAAAATCCCAATTCAAATGAATGAAAATACATTTTTGGGTCATGGTACGAGATATAAGTAGTATTTAAACCCTTTTGATAGTGTGATTCTTAAGCATCTCTTTATCTGTCAGTATCTTAGATAAATATGCACTGAAAAGCTGTGAGAACATTTTACATGGCTTGAAAGAAATGGATTTAAATTCTGAAAATACCATGTTGTTTCCGCTTTTCCTCATTTATGTTCTTGTTTGTGTTCTTTCAGACTACTGACCACTAACTGAGGTGGTGGACATAGGGACAGAACTGTAGTTTGGGAGCGATTAAGTACTACTGTGTGAAAAAAAACAAACAAACTTGGAACCCATTTTATATTTCTAATGGCAAATCCTGTAACCTGTGATTCATACCTAAAATGGAGAATAATCAGATACACAACTGCTGACTTCTTTGCATGTCTCTTAGCATAATACTCTGTACTAAGATAATGCTGTGGCACAACCTAACAAAAACTATTAGATGTGCTACTGATTTACACCCAGTAAAGTGGGAGTAGCATTGATCAACCAATGAAACCAAAGCAAGAAAACTGGAGTAATTAAAGCGTATATCTTACACGAAACACAAAATGAAACAGACTTATGTATTGATCTATGGTTACTTGCAGTCGTAGAGGGTGTGACCTATGACTTTATTTCCCCTTTTCTGTATATTAATTCAAAGTCTTTACTTAGATTATATAAATATACATCTTTCGTATGTCCTTAGCAGGATGGGAAAAAAATGTTATTTACTTAGTAACTTTTTTGCAGGACTTTTGGGATAATTGCCACAGTCTGACGCTCCTCAGAGCATATTTGTCACAAACAGTACTTAGTATCCATTCGTATAAAATTGTGTCGTGTTGTCTAAAACTATTTGTCCATTATTTGTGTCTTTGTTATTTGTACATTATCCTTGTATTTGTTATTAAAACTCTTTTTTAATAGCATTGTAGCATTTCAATGTTACATTACAGTTTTGTTTATTACTATATTTATGTTTTTTTTTTTTACATTTATGTCAAGACTAAAAATGGTCTCAGTGGTTCAGTTTATACACGTGATAACCATGTAAGCGGATTCACTGTTTTCCATATAATGATATGGTCATACACACCATGGTTTCCACATACTGCTTGTTGATAGCTAAGAGTGGAAGCAGTGGTTGCTTTGTTTCCCAAAAATGTTAGTAACAGTCCTAGAGATTCATAACTCTAAATAACATGTTATATAAACTATTTTATTTTCAAAATTTGGAAATACAGTGCAAGTGGCACTCATCTGTGAGCAGAGCAGTACAGCATGCAACACAGTGAATAAGTATAATCCTACAAGTCTGCAGCGAGATAAACAAACAGCAATACTGTGTGCTTCGTAATAAAGGTTTCTTTTTTTTTGTAAACAAAAGCATTGAATTATATACACATACATCTATGTTTTTTTTTCATTTTAGGGGTCACTCTCTGAAGGGAGGACAGATTTTAAAGGAGGAGCAACCAAGCAATTTTTTTTCTCATCACATTTGTAATTTACCGCTACACATGTAATCCCTGCTAGTATTCATTGTTTCTCAGAGGCAGCTTTATGGAAACCAAAGCACTGCCAGGAGTCTAATTTGCAACCAGTGGTGTTCATCAAGGGGAAAGTAGCCTCAAACCAGCATTTGATCTAAATATATAATTTCCTACACAGTAACCGGCAGCTGGTATTCTAGTTTTCAAAAGGTACTATACCTCTCCGAAGCCATCACTCTGCCTGCCCATTAGAATAAAAGATCAGAGAAGTGTATTATACATGGCTGACTCCACTACAGGAGAACAGATAGGACTGCAGCTGCAAAACTCTTGAGTGAATGCATTCAGCACCAGCCTCCCTTCTACTCAAGTCAGAAAATTACATATAATAATTCTCCCTTATGCTATTTGCTTCCAAGCAACAGAGAGAAGTTCTTGTAACATTTATCATTTAAGCAGCACACATCATGGTGTACAGCTTTCCAACCAAATGTATGTCTACACATGCCCTTATCCCATCTTTTTATCTACATCTGCAAAACTAAAAATGTTTGGCACAGAGTAAGGAAATCTAAAAAAAACCTAATCTACCTGCATTGAATAGAACGGCTAGATATTACTGCATGAATGAGCCGTCCTTCCCTGTCTTCACTAATGGTCTTCGTAACACTCACTTGAAAGGGCTGCTGCAAAATGTTCAGTCTCCAGATGATTCTTCATTTTAATATGTTACTTACCTGACCTCACAAAATGATTTCACACAAAAAATATAACACACCTTTCTTTATTTCGATAACATACTGCATTTTGGATAAATTGGAACCTCATCTTTTTATAACCATATTTATTTGCCCTCTTTTTCAAAATGTAGATCAGCTATCTAAATGAGTGTCTAGCACACTGCATATGAATAATTAGTGGACATACCCTCATTTTTTATTAATAGCCTTCTCAGTTGTGGCAAATATGCCAAAAATTAGAGCAGAGCATGTATGTCTTTACCTGTATGCTAGCCAGTGCATTGCAAAATATTTTTCATCAGCAGGTTTATTTCATGCTCATTTCATATTCATTCATGTGGGCAGGTTTATTTTGACTGTGGATACACTGTCGTATTGACCCAATTTGTGTCATCAGCCAAGACATTAAATAATGTTTTCTTTATCAGGGATTTTCAGCATATAGGTTTTCAATCAGTTTCAGTACTCAGATCAGTCAAGAAAGAAACTGGAAGGTATAGGAGGTAAATGTCAAACCTTTCTCTTTTAAAATGGGAGGAGAAATGAGTTTTTATAAGTGACTATTTACATTTAGATTTGTCACAAATAAGTTTTCTTGCGATGGTAACACTAATAAGTAGTTTATAAGTCCTGATTAGCTCCCTTAAATGATAGATACACATTTTCTATGTTAGTAAGGAGAAAAGCTGGAATGTGGTACAGATAAGGGACTATCCACATATTCCACCCACTAAACAATGGTCTTTGAAATACTTTAAATACTTTGCATCATTTTCAAGTAATCCATGTGTTCATTTATTAAATACAAAACCTTCATTCCTGAAGGGAATAGTACCCACTGAATCATTCTGATATTACAATACTGAAAACTAGAGCAATATTCACTTACTATAAATATCACTATGCAGAACAAAATACTGTGGCATTGCTACAGAAATAAGAGACCATATCTCTTAGTAAAGATGTTTATTCTGTTTATAATGTAAACTGTGCTGCATTTTAGTTTTAAATATATATTCTGTTATGCACAATATCCAGAAGCAAAGTATGTACTACGTATTGATGCAAAATGAAGACTCTGACTTGTGATTTTAATAGCAATGCTTAGCTGACATGGTCCCATTATTATTTTGCTCTTCATTTACATGCGTGTTTAATATATATTTTTTACTTATAGCAACATATTAGCAGATAAACGTTTTATAGCAGCATACCCTTTGATATAATTTGAGCATACTCTCATGACAGAAGAAAGGAGACAACGGCATCATATTAGCACACAATAAAGAGTATAAGTTCATTAAACAATGAAATAAAAGATTATTTTCAAAATATTACACAGTAAGTTCACAATTTATACAACTTTTAGAGAATCTGTTGGTATTGTTTATCTGTATATACAAACAACTGTTTAAATGTATTATCTGCTTCAGCTATGAGTAGACAAATGCAAATTCATTGTGCTGAATTCTCCAAAACTCAACCTGTTGAAAAGAACTGCTCAAAAACACTATTTACAGTTTTTTTTTCTGGTGTGAGTGTAGGGGATAAAGCCTACCTGTACCCTCCATGTGAGGGGCTGTGCTCCCCACTCCCTTTAATTATATATTCACCTCCACAGTTGGATTATAAGAGGTGAAGGAGGCAAACTCCTAGAAATAGCACTTTGTGCCTGCACAATTCCTCAATAATGCTTTTCAACAGAAATGCTGGCATTGTCAAGGAACCGAGGTTTGGGGAGTTGAGGCTCAAGGAATTTTCGTTCGTGGAGCAGTACTATAGTCTAATATGACTTATAATACTAACACAGGTCAATGTATGAGTGAGTGAGGCCAGTTCAGGCCTTATTGATGTTAATTCTGTTAATTCTGGACTGTTCTTGGTAAGGATGAACATTAGTTTTATTCTACATTTTCAATAATTCATTACAGTTAAATATAAACGTACATTTTATTTTATTAACAAAGAATTACATGGTATGCTACACAAAACGTAGTTGATCATGGCAAGTTAAACAAATTACACTAGTAATTAGGAAAACATTCCGATTTTCTTTATCCATTAATCAGTGAATCTTCTCTTCATGGTGCAGAAATAAGCAATTTTTAGAAGATAAATGAATACTGAGTTATACATCGCTCTATTAGAATATATACCTGCCTTCTTTCATATCTGAAGGCATCTGCATTAGATTAATAAGATTAGAAGAAAACAAATGATATGAAGTGCTAGAAAGATCTTTCTGACTAGGAGCTGAACAGCCACTATGTTTTGTATTTGCAAGCCTCACCCCAAATAATGAATTTATCATAGCACAGATAATACCATCTAATGAATTACTGCTCAGATCTAACATTAATGTCTGTGCTTCCTCATAAAACATATTTTTCAAACATT
This sequence comes from Protopterus annectens, assembly GCF_019279795.1. Classification (NCBI taxonomy): domain Eukaryota; kingdom Metazoa; phylum Chordata; order Ceratodontiformes; family Protopteridae; genus Protopterus; species Protopterus annectens. The sequence goes on from NC_056734.1 coordinate 242,234,640, forward strand.
TATTTACAGGTATGTTGTAACACTGATCAGGAACCACTGATTATCTTCTGCCAGAGAATACATTTAAATGGACAGTTTAGTGGTTCCTTGTGTCTTTTTTAATGGCTAAATATATGGCCTGGCTGACATGTTTCCAGGGTTCATTTTTGTCTGGTGTTAAAGTATTAGAAATTGATTCTGAATACTGTATAACAACATTATATGTCTCTGAAACAAACTGCTCCTAGAATAAGATTGATAAACCTTCCTTGGATCTGATAGTTTACTACAGATAATTAAGGCTATGAGCTGTTAAAGATCGTCATTGTGTAGTCCTGAGCTCCCATCAATTTCCATGTACCATCTATGAGACTGGGCAATTATGTAACCAAGACACGGTTCCCAGGTCAGCAATGAAAATAGTTCTTGACTTGGTTAAGAAAATGCATTTGATTATGTGATATTATTGATGTCAGTAAAATGTTTTTGCCTTCAACTTCATGTAGCAAACCAATCCATTCCCTCCATTTTGTTTCCTTCAATCTAATTTTACTTCTGTGCCCTTTATTTTCACTCTATCGTTTCAATTAGGACACATTTTATTTATTAATGAAAATGTGGCAAAAGTGAAAAAGTGGCTTGTTTCAAAAAAAACTTTTTCAGTGTTGATTTTATAGATGTTGTCTTGATGCTGATGTATTGTTTTGATTCACATTGAAGTTGCTTAAATTGCACAGGATGTGCACAAATGCAACCATACATAAACCAATAAATAATAAACAGATAAAAACAGGCTATATCATTTTCTGACATCCACAGTGGTATATATGATAGAGGTCAGTAGCAACAATGCTATAAAATGGCTGCTTTGGATTCTAAATCACAGTGTTCATGAGAATGCATAAGAATATAAACAAGATTCTGTCACATTAATTACACACAAAATTTGTGCTCTGTTATGAAGGTTACAAACTTGCAACCATTTGCAGAAGAAAAAGTAAAGTAAAACTGAACAACTACATACAGGAAATCAGGAGGTTATTTGAAAAAAAATGCATAAATAAATAAATAATGTCCAGGGGAGGGTATTTAGGCAGCATCATACATGGATAATGCCAGCAGTACCCAGCAGCTTAAAATAATGTGCAGTGAAAAACCTGGGGTATTCAATTAGTCACCTACAGGCAAACGCATATGAGCAGGGCAAACAAATGAAAGTGCACGGAACATAATCCAGAGTGCAGTAAAACATTATTAAGAACTGACTGCAGCTATAAAGACAGCACAATGAAATTATACATTTTATTTATAGAGGGTTTTGGTCCAGTGTCCCTTTTTCAGCTTTAGAACTGTAATATATACTATCAAGGAAAAAAATACAGTCATACAGATATAAATTATTGTGTAAATAAGACTCATGTGAAAGCACAGCTATGTAGTATTTATTGACCTGTATTACTGTGGAACGCAGTAATTTGTGTAAACAACATTCACTATTTTACAATACTAGTGCTACTATCCTTACATAGAAGGCAATGATTTATGTAAATAACATTAACATAAAGGTATAACTTTAGTATTTACTGTGCTGTAAATAATGGGTTAGAATATAACTTGAATGTAAATGCTAGTTTGAAATGTAACTTGGAGTATAAAGTTGTTCTGAAAAGTTTGTACTGCCTCTTAACCTAGGTCATGGCAGAAAACAGTCTTTGGACCAAATCACTTACCTAGTTACCAAGGGAAAATAAATAAATAATAAAGTAAGTTAAATATGTAGTCTATAAAATGATAATGCATGGCATCTATGTGGTGCAATTATAAAGCCCTGACTATGGCCTAGTAAACCAAGTTTGACTAGTAGCTAAGGTAATGGGAAGCTGGATAGGTGTCTTCTTAACTGCCTTGTGGAATGGGCCATGGTGCTCCAGTGAGGAGGCCTATAACATTTATGGCTTGTCTATCTGTGCGAACTGCTGCAACAAGGGACAGTATGCACAGAAGTACACATTCATCTTTGATGCAGATAACAGTACTCACCTAGTACTTGACTCTATGTCCTGAGGGCAACAAATCAGCATACTGCTTCATATTTCTCAGTAAATGGAATAGATCAATAGTGCAACTGAGAGAAAGGCTTGAAGATCAGTGAGGGAAAGGCTTGAAGGTCAGTGCGAGTGCAGAGGCATGATTAGCTAGATTAACTAGATTACTGATTACTCAGTTGTCCACAAAAATACTCACAGCATTTGTAAGATGGTAGTTACCCAGCTTGGAGATCAATTTACGAAATGTTAGCAGGGAAATGATATTCAGTGGAAGGGTATTCCATGCTTAAGGCCACCAAAATGAGAATGCTCCGGCCTTGGTAAAGAATTTCTAAGGGGTGGTTGTGCTGTGTCTGAAGTAAACAGATTTTTATCAGACCACAGTTTGTGGGTAAAGGTTTTATTAATGAAAAGCCTCCCAAAGGGGGACACTGCCTCAGATGAAGAATCGTGTAAATTAGTGACCATTTAATAGAAATTTGAGCAGCTGGTGATAGCTTTTCTCTTAAGAAGGGCTGTGCAGTGGTACATGAGAAATGGTTACTGAATAATAAATCTGCAGATGTTATTTTACTATAGACTGTTTCAATTAATGGAGGACCATGTGATCACTAAAGGCCTGCATTCTAAAGATGGAATGTGCACTCCTGTAGCAATTAAGCATTTTGCTTCAGGCTAAGTAGATGTGATATTTTTTGCAAGTAATCAACAGGCCCCTACATTTAAAAGATACAACTTGAAGATGTTTTGAAAATCTGGAGACATGATATCAACATATCCACACAAAAAGCATTTCACAACAAAAGTACTGTGCAAACTACAGGTTAAATGTGAGGGGATTGTAATTATATAATGCGAACGAAAACACAAATTAAAGGCATTGGAATGAGAACATAACACTACAGCAATATGGAACCAGTTTAAGTCCTTTTAATATGTTTACTTTCACAAAAGGTGAAATAGCCTATATCTGAGTCCCTTCATAAATAATTTCACTAGTACAATCTTCACCTAGCTTGCACAGATATATCTCATTTGTGGTAAGCATAGAAACAATTATGGGAATGTTTTGACTAGCAGTGTACTTCTGCATGGACACCTATCCATACAAAGCTTCCAATATGAGCAATGAAAGACAGCACATAACATGTAGTGTCTGCTATGGTATGAATGTGAATGCCTGAGTTTTGATTGGATGTAATTTTACCACTTGCATGAGATATCCTGAAACATACAGACCAATCATAACATAATTAACTAACAGTATAGCCAATATTAAATAACTATGTTATTGTCTACCTTTTCAAAAACATTCACCAGTGTCTGATTGTAACAGTAATATCTCAAGTGTATATCATTTTCACATGATATCTTTCATTGCACTGAGCTTATTTCAGATAGAATAACTCAATCAAACCTTGAGGATACAGCTAACATCCTTATAGATACATTCAGCTCTAACATTTCCCTTCTTTCACTCCAAAGTTCCTTATACAAAGTATTCCATGTATATCCTCAGTAATCACCTCTAAACAGATAGTAAAATAATTTTTTAAGACCAAAGTGATGAACTCCAAGTGTCGAGATAACATACTTGGCTATTTGTTCAACAGCATGAAACACATATATCAGATCTATTCAGCCACAGACTCTCTACTTGATATATTCCAGAAGCCTGGGGAACAGCTGTAGCAGCTGCCCTCCATAAGGGAGACCCAACCACTGACTCTTGCAACTACAGGACCTGTCAGCCTCACAAACATCATTTGTAAGTTGATGGAACACATTACAATGGTCCTCATAAAAAGGGACATAGCGAACCTACAATCCAAAGTTTCTAACCAATTTGCCTTCGGAAATGGTAGAACAAGCACTAGATGAGGCTAATGCCATACATACATTTAATTCAATTCAGGGTTTTTACTATGCCTCATTCTAACATTATCAACAGAATGGTTAAACTCAATACAAATCCCCATGTATCCCATCATCTTACCAACTGGCTTAATGATAAGACACCACTCAATTAGAGTTAATTGCATACTATATCAAAGAGATTAGTGCTCTGTCAAGCCTCAGTCCTTTTCCTTTTCCTCTGCATCATTCCTGCAAGATCAATGAATAAGCAGATTATTGCAGGAGTCCATTTTCCATCATAAATAGCAATGACTTTCATGACATTGCTAATTATTTCACATTGTTTATTTAAACTTTCTAAATGAGAATCAGAAACTAGTGTGTCTTTTAGTATTGACAAATGTAAAACCTCAAGGAAATGATAACCTTACACGGCCATATCCTGGGTGAATTAAAGGGCTACAATTATCTGGAAATTAATATCTCAAGCAATTCTTCTTTTTAATTCATACTGACACCACAGTGAACAAGACCATGTGTTAAATGGGTCACATGCTTGAAAAGATATCAATATGGGACATAAAATATACAGTCAGTTTATAAAAGCTCATAGTCAGTTCCTGAGTATAATAACTATTTTATTTGTTAAGACATCTGATGAGACTTGAGAGGGTCCAAAAAAAATTTACAAAAAGAATGAGGACAATATGCACTTTGACCTGAAAGGAAAGATATCAATACTTAAAACTATATTCCTTGTATTGTTGTCATTTTTTCAGTTAATTAATATTAGTTTATAGAGCTGTCTGTTGTTAAAAATAAAAGGTTGGCTATAAACTTGGAGATCTACACTAAACCAATAGGCATAACAAAAAAAACACATTTTTACTAATAATATTAAAACCAGGTAAATGAGTAATTATCTTTCTCACTATATCTCAATTATTTGGCATAGGATGCCACTATACATAAGAAATACAACTTCAATTTTTTTCTTTTAAAATCATTGTGGAAAACTAGACTGGCACTAACATTTATAACTTAAGTTTTAAGGAAGCTGAGGTCTATGATTGCTTTTGGGACAGGACTCCATAAACAAACTTATGACCTTACAGAAGGCTAATCTTCCAAGTAATGACAAGCTTATAACTTATTTCATAATAAGATTATAAGACAAAGAACTACCCCTGAGGACTATAGTTGCACTTTTGCATGCTTTATTTGTAGATAGATGGGTAAGATGGGAGCTGAAGAAGGAATCAGACGGAACAGAATGACAGTAATAAGAGCAAAACGTGAGCTGGGCAGAAAGGATATCATTGGAAAACCATTTGGACTAGAAAGAAGAAAGACTGAGGTGAGCTATGGAGATCAGGAAGAGTAACGAGTTTAAAGACTAAGCTACAAACTGTAAGTGAAGAAGTGGGAGAAGTGGGAGACAAAGAAGTCTGAGGATCTGTCTGATAATGTTGGGAAGGCAGAGATGAAATATTTAAGAGAGTGCAGGGTGATTTCAGTGTACTGGGAGGAATTTGTTTTGACTATAATGACCTCAAGGTAGTAAGAATCAAAGTCTGAGAGTAGATAATATGACAAAATGTAGGAGGAAGAGACCAAACACACAAGGTGAAGGCTGGGTATTGGCAGTCCCTGGGTGTAAAGGGGTAGTATGCAGAGACTGTAGGTCAGCTAAGCTTCAGCAGGGCTCTTTAATGACACTAAGAGTGAACTCCTTGTGCCAAGTAAGTATCAAATCCATGAATTTATATTTAAAAAAATAAGTTTGAAAGTTGTCCATTTGTCTGCACCCTACACTCCCTAACTTATATAGCAATAGCCCAAATATTACAACTTGGGGTATACGTGAGAAAATCTGCTTACTGCACATTACCATTTCAGTAGTTACCTGCGGCTATTAGTTTGCACTAGATAACTCATTAAGCTTCTTTGAAGGAGGTCCCCAGAAGTTAAGAGAGCCATTTATTTGTGTTTGAATGCACTGGGGGATTATGGAAGATATGAGGGACATACTTAAACTTGGTTCATTCCTCAATATCACCCTCAAAATTTTCCATTGATAGTACCTTATGCCTATTAAACAATTCAGTAAGGAAAACAATTCAGTAAGGAACAGAAGAAACACATAGACTGATGATTATGTAGTGAAGATGTGGATGTGGTGGGAAAATGCACATGTGGAGGAGATGCCCAAAAATCAGAAACTGTGGAAAGGAGAGGAACACATTTTGAGCAATTCTATATGAAGCAGATTCTAACCATTTTGAGTTCATCCTATGCAGGACCCTATAGGATGAGAAGAGAATACTGTAGAGAAAAAGACAAAGTGCCAAAACCAGTTATAAATGGTTTTGTCTGGTAATTGACTGCTGAACAAGTAAGGGTGTAGTAAGTGAAGTTAGTGTAGACTGGGGCTATGTACAGTCGATGTTGAAAATACTTAAATGTATGGTATGGTAGAAGAGAACAAGAAGACAGGAGACTGGAAACCTAAACAAACTCGGGAAACAACAGGCTAAAGGCTCTCAGTCCACTCCAACAAACAACCGCAAATGGTTATAAGTTAATTTATTGTAAGCGCTTTCGCTGGTAGAAATTTTCCAGCTTCATCAGACAAAAAACATTTTTACCATAAAACACACTCTTTAAAGTTCATTTGAAAACCAGGCTACCAATGAAAACATTGAGCCTCATGATGTCATGCAAGCACTTTAAAAATTAAAGCAACACAGCGTTAGACCATTACAGTGACTATAATGGTCAAAGTTCCAGCCTTACAACATACTGACTAAAAATAAAGGCAATCAGAATTGTCAGTAATATTATGTACTTTAACATGAAAATATGCAATTTATGCTTAATTAAAAAGTACACATTAATTAAAATTCTATATATTTGTCTACTAGCACCAAAACCAAGTTTATTTCATATATATGTATGCTCGAATGGCTTTCACTTTTTATGTCCATTTTGGGCACAAAATAGAAGTTCCAAATTATATTTGATATTTTTTATTTCATGTTTATTGTTGTTGGCTGGGATGCCACATCTTCCAAACTACGAATATCAAGTTTAGTTTTGGGTTCCATTATGGTTTTTAACAGCAACCGTATGGATGGCAAGAATCAGTAGGTTTTCGATGGTTGGTTTTGGTGCTAGTAGACAAATATATAGAATTTTAATTAATGTGTTTGTTTGTGTCTTTCAGCTTTTCCCAGTTAGGGGTCGCCACAGCGGAACTCCGGACTGCTAATGATTGGCAGTTGATTTTTACGTACCGGCTTGCCAGGCCTGACGCACAACCTTCAATGAAGGTACGCCCATTCACGCATGTCTCCACGCAGAAGAAGCTCTAGCTGAGAATCAAACCGGACAGCGTCTTACTGTGATAATGTGTACTTTTTAATTAAGCATAAATTGCACATTTTCATATTAAAGGACATAATATTACTGACAATTCTGATTGCCTTTATTTTTAGTCAGTATGTTGTAAGGCTGGAACTTTGACCATTATAGTCATTGTAATGGTCTAACGCTGTGTTGCTTTAATTTTTAAAGTGCTTGCATGACATCATGAGGCTCAATGTTTTTCATTGGTAGCCTGGTTTTCAAATGAACTTTTAAGAGTGTGTTTTATGGTAAAAATGTTTTTTGTCTGAAGAAGCTGGAGAATTTCTACCAGCAAAAGCGCTTACAATAAATTAACTTATAACCATTTGTGGTTGTTTGTTGGAGTGGACTGAGAGCCTTTAGCCTGTGGTTTCCCAAGACATGAGACTGTGCCAGACCAGAGAGATGAATTGGGATGGTGTGGGGGGCAGGGCTGAAATGATAATTCACCAGGGTAGTGGCAGTAATAAATAGATGGGGGATATCTTTTGAGGATAATAGGTAACAGAGTTTTTTAAGGGCTTAAGGGTGTACTGAACAGTGAACACTTTGAACAGTCTTCAGGAAAGCGTTATCTGATAGGGATGTATGCCCTTCCCTTCATCCTAGCAGCTGTGTGCCTTACTGAAGATAAGTGGGGTGGGAAGGTTAAGGCAGTCATATTTAGATGAGTAGTCAAAAGGAAGGATCACAATCAAGGGCCATGGGCTATTACCCACAGAAGGTAATGCTTAATATTTTGAAAAAGAGGAGGAAGATGATGGGGTTGAGAGGTTAAGGCAAAAGTCAGTGAAGATCTGCTTTCAAGATGTATTCAGGCAGGGAACAGATATTCTGTTGCTGGACTGTTGCAGCCCCTCTTGTGCCTATCAGAAGATCTTCAGGGGGACATGGAACCTAGACTAAATTACAAAACAACCCAGTCCTGAAGGTTATTGTGCTGACCAAGAGTAGCTGTTATTAATGCTTATTTTATAATAATATTTCTCATATACTCACCCAGGTAATAGTTCTCTCCTTCACATGGTGGCTCTCCTTTACACAATGAAAGGTTGACAACAGATTGTCATTCCTATTTATGACTCTTTTAAAACTTCTTATTCTGTATGCTGTTGCATTTGATTACCTCTAGATTTTTTTCTCTATAAACACTGTCTCAATATGAGATATAAAAAAATGTATATAGAGCAATTTTCCCTGCAAAGCCAAATACAGTCAGGACATACTGCTGTAGTGTCAGTGTCAGAAAAGAGGCAATGTTTTTCATCATTGACTAATAGTATTTTCTACTTATTAAAGTAATAAACTGTAAAACTAATAGATCCTAAAGATGTATCCATGGTGCTGAATGATGAAACCCAGAATTTGATGCCGATGACCTAGGTTCAATCACAGCTCCAGGTGCTAGAGCAGCTGATTCTGAGGTGTAATAGGAGTAAAGAGTAACGTCTAGTATCTGTTTGCTTTTTTCAGTGGAGGGAGGAATGTGTCTGGGGCATGCCTAGGTTACAAGCCCCATTGATTAGACTACAGCTTTGATAAAAAGTAATAATGGAGCTGTTGGATGGCTGGGCAGCAGAGGGGTTCCTCTTTGCTTAGCTAGTGTGAGCTCCACATGGCTGTCACTGCATGCCCATTTGTGTCACACTTCTAGCACAATGGATTTCTAAGGTTTTATAGTAAAAAAGTCCTCGTCTGCATGAATTATGCTGCCACCAAAAGGCTGTCATTTCCTTTCTATCTCATCATGATTACTAAATATCCTTTCAATCATCCATGGACTTCCAGTCTACAGAGGCTGTACCGGACAAAGGAAAGCAGAAATTAAGGAGATGTTCTGGACAGAAGTTAACTGTTTTACAGTCTTCAAATGCACAGCAGAGTGGAACTGTTCTTCCACGTCTATCAGGTGTGGATTAAAACAAAGATGTGACAGTCTTTATCCTGTACTGCTGTATAGTAACATTATAATATTCTATCCTTACAAAACTACACAAGCCACATTTCATTTTCAGATTGTACATTAGAAGTTCTTGTGATCTAAATCTCTTGAGTATGTCCATTTACATTAATCTATCTTACTAAATACATTCCTTTCATGGTACTGAACATAATGAACTCTATCAAGACTTATGCAGGCTCCCTGCTATAGTAATGAACTGCAGCAAAAGTCTTTATACAGGCTCCTTGCTACACATCACAACACCTATGATTCTAAATATATTGCTTTATTACTTTCTTAGTCTGGTATTGCACTTGTACCCCATTGACAACTGCTGATAGGGTTGCCAGGTTTCTTTGCGGCTAAAACTGGACTAAAGTCACGCCCCTCGCATCCCACATAACTCCACCCATTCCCACCCCCTCTCCCGCCCATGCCCCACCTATTTTGTGACATCACAGTGACATCAGCTGATGGGACCACCCACTTTGATGACATTACACTGCAGTTACACCCTACTGCTCCTCTAGGAGTCAAATATTGCCTGTTCATATTTGCATTAATAATTCCAAAACCATGTTACATACAAGGTATTGGAAAATTTTATCTTGAAGCATACATGATAGCAAACACAGTTGTATTGATATATGACCTCTGTCAATGGGTATTTGTTAAAAATGTAAGGTGATAACTTAAATTTTAAATGCTGAAGCCACGCCCACTAGGGGTTAAAGGTACACACTCAAAAGAGCTCTACTGGAGGGAATGAGTTGGAGAAAAGAACACAGGCGGCACTAATTGCACTGCTAGGCTGCTGCAGATGTAAGTACCAGTATTGATGAAAAGTGTCAATATGGTGCATTTTTCTCCAGTTATTTATTTTTTATGTTCCTAAACCTAATTATGGATGATCCATGGAGATAAAAGGTCAAGAGCTAGCAGCCTGTGCACATGGTGGTAAATCTGATTAAAAAAATCCCAAAAAAATGTAAGCAGTTATCTTTGCTATTAAAAAATTTTAAGTTTTGATTTACCCCATAAGATCATTTAAGTCAATAACATCACTTTACTGCTCATTCAGAAATGATGATCTTAACATTCCCTTGCATTTTGAAAGTTCTGTCAAATACTGTTTGTACTGGACAGGTACTCAGTTGTTAAGATGTAACATATTTTCCGTTAGGAAGTTTCAGTCCTTGGCTGCGCCTGTATTGGGTGGGGGTCAATTGAGCTAAGTGTTACTGCCCCTAGTGTGATATTTCAGATGCTAGTACTTAAGATCTTGTACTGGGTCCGACTGACCTCACACTCTTTTTCTTTACATGTCACATATGGAAAAAATGGGATAAAAGGGTTGTGGATGAATGGATTTCTAACAGGTGACATGTTTTATGTTACTTTCAAAGTATACGTCATAATCTCAGAAAAGCACACATACTTTAAAGAGTTTCATTAATGTTTTTTTATATCGCGCCAAAGTTGCGGGTTAAAACAGGTAACTTCCTACAACAATGCGCTCTAATACAAGTTTACGAAGATGCAGACTGGACCGCCGCTATGCAGTTGTAAAATGGCAATAGGACTAAATGAAAGATGACTCAAGTCTCTAGATCTAAGAAAGATGCACGTAGGAAAAGAAATCACATGCAGCTAGCACACTTGCCATTTTCTGAACATGGCAAAGAGATAGTTTTATTTTTCAATGTGGTCCCTTGCGACAGAATTAAGTAAAAGCAAAATAATGTTGGGTAACTGCAAGTGCCCAAAAAGCAAGATGCACAATTTGTTTCATGGAATACGGTTCAACATAGTAGATGAGGATAATACAAATCAAGACGTGTTAATTGCTAGCAGTATTACACTGCATGGTGAAGTTCTAAAATCAGTCTGAGTGTACTACAATGCAACACTGGGCAATGTTGGCAGAGTGCTTAAGCATTTTAAATCTTGCTATAAGATTTCTTTTGTCACTGCTTGGTAGTTGGTAGGATAATGATAGCTAAAAATACTGCCTTCCAGTGATATCTCTACAATCCGTATAGCAGAAAATAAAATGTGTCCATTTGTATTACATCACTGCCACTTAAGTTAATGTATGTACTGTCTAAACTATGTAGCTACCAGGAATACTGAAGTTAAAAGCATTTCATTGTTGTGTAGTAGCTAGTAGTGTATCCTGTTCGAGCTGGATACATTTAAAACCGGACTTCATGAGTTTAAATTTTTTAACTGGACAATTTGTCTGAAAACCGGACAGTTCGGTCAAAAACCGGACAGCTGGCAACCCTAACTGCTGATTGTGTCCGCTAATAGCTGGCACCTGGGCTAGCCAGCACCTTTGCTTTACCCGTGTCTATAAAATTAAAGAAATAAAGACTGTATCACTTAAAGCTAAATATGCCTACAGACAGCTGAATTCATTAAATGCGTATCCAGGTTCTCTATTGCAGAGCCATAATTATAGCTATGGTGGAGTGAAGGGGGTAAAAGCCTCAGGTACAAGTTGTCAGGGTCATATGACTGGCTGATGTTGATGACATGGTATTGCAGTTCTGTCATTCAGAAATTAATGCCAATACTACATCTGTGGTCAAGGCCAAAGAACTTCAACTCTCCATGCTTGGTACGGGTATTTCTGATACTAGTTTCTGAATGCTGGTGCTGTACCAGTCTTTAGAAATGATTGCTGTTACTGCTTTCACAATCAGGGCTGAAGAGCTTTGGTTCTGTGTGTGTGTGGCAAGCCTCTTGCAAAATATGTAAGAAATGCCTTGCACTAAAGGAACCATGGAGGGAAGAGAAGAAGTGAAGAGGGCTGCATGCAGTCAGGTTCAGGTTCTCTGCTGGCTACTTGGGTTTTGCTTTCTCCAGTAAGAGATTCTCACATTTTCTTTTTACATGTCATGCAGCTGCATATTATCTTTATTCTGAGATGATTGTGTATGCAAAAACATAATCTTCCTTTGCAGGAAAACTGCCCTATATATATACTTTTTATATCTCAGATCAGTTGCTGTATTGAAGTTAAGGTAGAAAATATGGCAAGACTTATATAGGTTCATAGGTGTTTACTAGGCTAACAACCACAAGGGCCTTTTTAAGCCTAGCTATACATGCCAAATCCCTGACAAGTTCTGATGCCCTTGATAAGTGTAAGCATGGACCTGGGAGATAAGCAAAACAAAGTTATGTAGACATTTGTAGAATAAAAAAAGAAATCTCAACTGATTACCAAAAAAAAAAAAAAAAAGGTATATAGTGCTTACGTGATCACTTGACCTGCATCTAAAGCCAAGTTACTTAGGAAAACTGTACCTGTGATATCTTCCTGTATATTGTTTTCATATACAGCTTTCTCTCAATACTGGTATATTTCCAATTTGGAAAAACAGTAAATAGAAAATGTATGTGCTGTCCATGTAAATGATTGACTCATAAAAGTGTGTTGTTTTGCATCAAAAACCAAGGTACTAAGAAAGTTATTCCTGTGATACTTTCAGTTATATTCTTTTTACCTAGACCCTATGTGTTTTCCACAGAAATGGTAGATTTACCACATTTTACTTTCATTTTCTGCATCCAAACCCTTCCTGCTCCTCCATTTGCAATCTGCAGTCAGAACCCTGTTTTCCACACTGTGTAAATTCCAAGAAAATGGTGTACGATTAACTCACGTTATTCAGGATATAATGTGACTCACAACAAGCTTTCAATGAAGGGCATAGTATCTCTCTGATAGTCACCAACTATATTAAATTGGACAGTATGACTGTAAGTACAGTAGTCCTCATAGGCCTACAGAAAGGCTTTGAGTTTATTTCTCATTGGCTCCTCCCCTCTTAACTTAGGCTCATGGTCTAATCAGCACATTTCTAAGAGTATTGTCAGTGATGGCACATGGCAAATTCTACAAACTATGTTTCTCTATAATGAGGGTCCAGGAGGTTATTTTCTTAAGGACTTTCATGTTTCCATCTTTACAAATTATGGTCCCATTCTTAATTCTGGGTTGAAAATTTACTTGCTTAGTTTTTGAATTGTTGGCTTGTTTACTAATCTAGTTTTGATGAACCTAACCAGATTAGGACAGATCAGTCAGAGTTATCTGTCATTTCTGACATGCAACAAGATGTAGCCAATCTTTCTCCAGTTAACACTGTTGTAAGTAAATACTGAAAAAATATGCTGTTTGGTACTGCTAGAAGGTGGACTTCTGTACAACCCAAGTCTGTTCCTCTTTTTGCCTTTTCTTGGTGGCTTAGAACACACTGATCCTTAAATGCTTACATGACCTATTAGACACAACAATATCCATTAAAAAAAATCACACTAAATCAGAAAATATTATCTACAGTGGTCAAGACTGTTTCCAACATCTGCACCATGCCTAGCATTTGGGAAATGGATACGTATACCCTGTTAGAATATGGACTCCTTTTGTATTCCCTTTTTAATTTCAGTACTCGGTAGTGCATATAATGTAATCCAAAAACAAGAGAATGGAATACACAAACTGCTAAGGATAGGGTCTTCTTCTTAAACTTTCTAGAATTATGTGCATAGAACTTTAGTCAGCACCATTATGAGACCATTCCATAGTTTTTGTAGATGTAAGAATTCTTACAATGGTTTACCTTTAGAAAGGCAATTCACACTCAGGCGAACAGCAACTGTTCGAAAGGCTGTTTGCAAAGTTTGCAAACGCCGAATGAAAAAAGGTTCGAATGTGCAATGAACGAATGCACAGTGACATTCGCTTATTGCACATTCGACATTGTGGGGCAGATTGCACTATAGTGGGGTTCGGAAAATTGTCCCTTTCCCCACTGTAGTGCGATATCGGAGTTAGAATATTAAAGTGGGGGTGTGGGGGGGGTGCAGTGGGGCTTGCCCCCCTGCTTTACACTTCTTTTTTTTTTCGTTTGACATTAATGTTCAAAAACAGTGACTCTGCTTTTCAATTTGCTGTTTTTTGAACATTAAGGACTATTGTCGTTTTTACTTTCGTGGTTACGAGTCGCTCATATGAGCATTTGTATCACTGTGATTCGGCTTTATAAAGGTAAACCCTTACAACACCTGGGTAAACATCCATAGAGATTTGATGTAACCTTATTGAAACAATTATTTTGTTTCATGCTGTATAAAATGTCCGCAAGATAGTGGGGAGATAGACAGCTTTGGAATGAAATTTGGTCATTTGGATGACAGAATTTAAAAGAGAATTTAAGGAATTAAGGAAGCAGTGCAAGCATGGGTTAGGATGGGCAGGAGAAGGTGTGACCATATGTTAGCCAGTATAGTAGGACCGACTGATGGACTTTTAAAAGGCTACAAGAGGCAAGGAGCTAAGAACTAGTTGCCAGCTGAATAGATTAAAGCTCTTAAGCAGGAATAAAAAGCATCACACTACAATTCAATGAAGAATAGGTGGGACAAGTGCAAGTGTTTTCATTGGGCCAAAGGTATTTCAAACCCAACATTAATAGCTGATAAACTTAGAACATGGAGAAGGAAGATACAAATTGTATCCCTGCAGGATGCAAAAAGGCAGTTACAGCAGAATATTGTGGTTATTAATTAAATTTTGGCCACTACACTTCAGCAGAATGCACAATCAAATACAGCTGGATTAGATCAAAGTATAATATTTTTTTTTCAGGAAAGTTCAAATACCACAACCTTTGCTGGAAATTCTGCAAGTTTTAAACTGCCCTATGCCAGTTGAAGAAATACCTCTGGCAATCAGAGGTTTTCCTAGGGGTAAGGTGGCAGTCCCAGATGGGTTGCCAGCTGAATTTTACATTCATTATATGGATATACTGGTACTGCTTTGATTAGAGCTATAGGCAGAGTGGGGCACATGGTTTTCTATTTTCTACCAGGACAGCTTTGGTGGTTATGCTACTGAAGAAGGTGCAGGATGTTACTTTGCCAGTTGGTTACAGCCCAATCTCATTGAATTCTTTGGAAACAAAGATTTACACAAAAAAACTTCACTAAATGCTTGGAGTTATTTCTCCCACAGTTCATACTTCCAATCCATCAAGGTTTGTCAAAAGCAAACCAGGTAGCCTGTCTCTGGTTAAAGTATGGTTGAATGTGATGAAATGGGCTAGCAAATATAACTTCCATACTGGACGCCTTCTGTGTTAATCGTCATATGGCTTTTGACTCAATTTAATGGAGCATGTTATGGGAGGCATTAGCAGCCTATGGACTAAAGGGATCATCTGTGGATCGATGTAAATTACTATATGGTCATCTATTTGCACAGGTGGTCACTAATGGGATGATCGCACCAGTCTTCCCTCTACACAGGGGTACCCATCAGAGATGCTCTTTGTCACCAATATTTTTTGTAGTTGTTATTAATATTTTGGTCAAGTATGCTGAAATGAATGGTGGACAGTATGCCATCACATTGCCAAACCAAAACTTAAATATCATCAGCCTGGTTCACTGATGATTGGGTGGTATGGATTTCTAACCTATAACATAACTTATAATTAAATCTGAATTTTTTACAAAGAAATGTACACAGGATGGGATAAGTGGGCTTGGGATTAAGGTAACACCTATTAACAAATAAATGGGTGTCATAATCTTCCGCAATATGGCAGAAATGTTGGAGTGTAACATGAAACCTGTTTTAAAAGGAAGGTGAACAACTGTTATTTGAGTGACAGAGTATGCAACTCCCTTTTTATTTTTTTGCATCTCCCCTTTTTGGCCAAAATTAATGCTGTTAAAATGTTCTATTTGCCTAAGAATAGCTTATTCTGCAGATACTTGTTGACACTCTCCATTAATGCCTTTCCTCAGTAATTTCAGAAACTTGTGAACTTCCTATGGAACTCTTGTACACCTAGGATAGGTAGGAAAAAAGCTGATTTCATCTTATAACATAGGTGGTCTTCAGCTCCTAGATTTTCAGATGTACACTATGGCTACCACCCTAACAAATTTGATGCAGACTAAGGTGGTGCTAACACCCCATCTGGGCAATTCCCAAAGTGTATGCAATTCATGTGCTCAGGACTCAAATAAGTTAGGAGGGGTCTGGGACCCAGCAAGTGCTTGACCAATGGCCATGAAGGAAAATTTGTGGTATGAAAAATGTCCCTTACTGGGAGATTTGGGACAGAATTTAGGACCAGTCGTGATTTCACATTGAGGGATAGCCCTTCTTTTGAAACAAGTGGATACAAGGGGATCTGCCTCTTCTGAAAGCATTTAGTGAGTTTAAATAGTCCTGATTTCTTGTCATATCAGCAGTGTAGGGAGAAGTTTTGAAATGCAAAATTACAGTTTTGCCTGCACCTGCAATTGCATTCTGTAAATTCAGATGAAGCAATTATTCAGCGGTCTGACGTTAAGTGTATGGTGTATATAGGTAATTTTAGCCCTTCTTTCTGGAATAAAAGTAAATGTTTGAAAGTACTTAGATCCACTCTTTACATGCTGCTGTTACAGGATAGGAACTATCCAGTTCTGATTCAAGATTAATGTGGAAGATATACTTGTGGAAGGAAGTTGATCTAAGGTCACGGGAAAGGTGATAGGTCAATAGTGAACATGGGCAAATATCCCAAAGTGTGCATTTTCCTGGTATAAAATACTATATCAATGGCAAAATTGTTTAGAAGGGTGCTAAGGGCAACACTGATTGTTGGACGCATTAGTGTCCCCAAGTGCATTATTTGCACATGGTGCTGTAGTGACCTGAGATGAAGGTATTATGGGAAAAGATCATAGGGGCTGCTGCAATGGCCACTTATTCAGTGAATCCAAGTCAGGATTACCAAGAGTTCTGTCTATGAGATGAAAGAGGAAGTTTTGGAAAGAAAGGACTGGACAATATGGACATGCAGTTTCCTAACTTCTCATTTATCGTGCTGGATATGGGCATCTTGAGACAATATAGCAATTGTCTCATGTTTAATGACAACCAGGTAATCCTTAAGGACACAGGCATAGTATGCAAGAGTTGTACTTACACAACAACGCTGGAGGCTAAACACTTGCATATAAGTGCATATCAGTTTGTCAAAATTATGGATTCAATACCCACCTCACATAGCGCACAACACACACACATAGACTAACGTATGCTGATCCACTTAAAATCAATCTTTCTAAACAACAAAGCTTGCCTAGACCGCCAGTTGTCAAAGCTATGCCTCTGCAAGCCCCAAGGCACTCAGAAAAAACAACTAACACCACACATCCTGTCACTGTCAGTGGAGCACCAAAACATAAGCCCCTAAGGCAAGCAAACACACTTGCCAGGACTATCATCATAGAGGACTCATTTGTAAGACATACTGATGCCCCTCTAACCAGGCTGAACAAGGAGAAGATGACTGTTAGTTGCTTATTTAGAGCCAGGATACATCAAATCATGCATGTAGTCAAGTCATTGCACTACAGGTACCACTATGATTCCATCATAGTTCATGTAGGTGAAAATGACCTGAGATGTACCTCCTTGGACTATGTGAAGAGAGACATTATGGAGCTTTTTGGCTATGTATCACAGGCTGGAATGAGCCTATCACTGAGCAGCATATTAACATCACCGAGGATGATGCCACAATATGAGAAAAAAATGATTGATTTCAAAATGTGTCTGTCTTTCTGGTGTCACTGTAAGGGGATTCTGTATTTGTCTGCTTGGGGGGACATGGTTAACAGACCACTTTGCTTTGCCAAGGATGGTCTGCACCGTTCCACTCCAGGGTTTCAAATGCTGGCTGAAACTTTATCCACCACCATATTGTCTTTTTTTAGAAAATGCAAAATCGACAGACCTACCACCATAGCAAAACCAACTTAACTGAAACTCAAGGTATTATGCTCAATGCCAGGAGCCTAAATAAAAAACTACACTCCCTCCAATCCCTCCTTACACTTGAAAATATTGACATCTGTACAGTTACTGAGATGTGGTTTAAAACTGCAGAGAGTACTCCAGCAGTGCAAGGTTTCAGTGCCTTCCACACTTTTAGATCAGTAGCTGCACAGGTGGAGGTGTCTTAATAAACATGAAAAACAACATACCTCTAGGGTGGTCAAACAGCAAGATGTGCTGGAGTTCCTCCAAGTGCAGATCATCACAGACAAAATCTGGTATGATATCTTTTCCAGCTATATGTCATCCTCTATGTTCTAAAAAACTCACAATGCATACTTGGATCTACTGGAGACATTTACCATATAACCTAATACTCTCCTTATAGGTTCATAAGTTCATAGGTGTGTACTAGGCTAATGGCCCTGGAGCCTTTACAAGCCTAGCCCATAGGATTATCCTGGCATCGTGCCACCCAAACTTAGTTCCCAGTGCCTCTGTCGAGTAAACCCACTGGAGTGATCCCTGGGGTGAATTTTATATTTCCCATCCATTCATCAAGATTTCTCTTGAAGAGTGCCAGTGAGGTGGAGAGGGAGAGTTCACTTACCCCTCTATAGTCTGGTAATCCTACTCAGTCTCAAATCTACAGGCACAGAGATTCCTGGACTTCATAAATGCAAACACCCTTGACAACATACTGAATATGCCTACTAGAGGCTCCAGAATACTGGACCTCATGCTCAAAAATATGGGAGAATGCTGCACTCCTCCCAAGTGTCTTGTCCTCTCCAGTAAGGTTTGACCATAAAGCTGTTTCCTTCAAAATCAAAATCAACTTCATAATCTCATTAAAACCAGTAACAGTTAGGAGTTATTACATGGCAAATGACATTTTATTAAGTGACGGCTTGTCAAAAATTCAATGCTCTTCCAAAGCCCGAGAACACAGCAGCCTATGCTGAATTGCTTTCAGAAACTCTGTACAGTCATGTCAATGGCTTCACAGAGGCTTCTGTACCTACCAGACATAATCCCAGGACTACCCAGAAGCAAACTACCCTGGTGGTATCTCAAAGTAAACAAGATATACAACAAAAGAAAAAACATTATGGCAAAAATCAGGAAGGGTAACTCCCATAAAGATAAAAACTCTCATAAAACTAAATAGGCAAGTAAGATGGCTAACTAGGTCAAGCAAAGACAACTTTGAGGTTAAGATAGCCTCCCAGGTGGAAGATAACCATAAGACCATCTTCAGTTATGTCAGAAACCTCAAGGGAAGAACAAAGCAATATGCTGAACTTGTGGTTAATGATGCCACGTTCATTGAGCCAGGCAATATAGGGGACCTGTTCACAAACAAATTCAGTTCCAACTTTGCCCCATCTCACCCCAATCATCTCCCCAAAAATACCCTCAAACATAACACCTCCAACTACAACTAGGGAGCATGTACTGGCTGTGCTCACTAAAGCCAAGAGCATGGCCTCAATGGTCCCAATAACATCCTAGGATGCCTCCTGAACAGTCTAAAATATGGGTTATTAGGACCCCTGGAGTTGTTATTTAACTATAGTCTTAAAACAGGCTTTGTGCCACGTGAATAGAGGACTGTGACTGTCATCCCACTTCATAATAGAGGACCTTCAACAAATCCTGGAAAATACAGGCCCTTTAGTCTGATTAGTCTTGTTTCAAAACCATGGAAAGAACTATCATGGAAGTTATCAACAAGGAAATAGGAGAACTCCAGATACTTGATCCATCCAAGCTGGCTTTGACAAAGGAAGATCATGCTTACTGAATCTGGTGGATTCCTTTGAAATGGTGACTGAGGAACTGGATGAGGGGAAAATGTTGCATTAGATCTGGCTAAAGCATTTAGTACAAAACTCTGCATGGTAGAAAATTGTGAACAAACTTATGGAACTAGGTATTAACCCTTTTACAGCATGCTGGATAGCTAGATGTTCACTGATAGGACCCAAGAGGTTAGGATCAGTGAGGCCACCTTGACAAAGAGAGCAGCCACCATTGCAGTCCCCCAGGGTTCTGCGATAGGCCCACTCCTCTCTCGCCTCTGGCTGACCAAGTTTGCAGATGGATGTAAACTGGGAGCAGTCATTAAATTCCCCCTAAAATGAAAAAATCCTTCGGGGAGATCAAACACAGACAGATGCTTGACGCCAAAGTCAGGGCATAAAACTCAGTGCCAAGAAATGCATTAAGCTTACCTTTTGGGAAGTCAGTCACCTCATGTAAGTATACCATCAATAAAACACTTCTAACATTTGAATGACTAGTTAGGGATCTGGGAACTCATTTTGACAGTAATCTAGCCTTTAACCAAGATGTGTCCAAGGTAGTAAGAAAAATTCTTCTATGTTGTTCAACTTATAAGCAAGGGATGGCATCTAGGTCCAGAGAGGTCATCATATCACTGTACTTGGCCCTCACCAGACCCATTGTAGAGTTTAATACTCCCTTTAGTATGTATCTGACCAAACACATGCAGCAGCTAGTACATCCACAAAGACTTGTTACAAAAAAGTACAGACAATAAACACAATGTGCTGCACTGCTTGCCTCAAAGCCCTGCTTCTTTACTCATTATCCTCTGGACTTCTGGGAGGTGATCTTGTCCTGGCATACAAAGGATCCCTGGGCTCTGTTTTGATGAAACTTTGCACATCTGCAAAACAAACAGCATCAGAACTTCTAGATAAAATGTCTTAAATTTTCTTGCAACATAAATAGGATATGTCGGAGAGACAGATATTCTTGTCAGAGAATTCCCGTTCTCTGGAACAGGCTCCCCATTCATGTGGAGCAGAGTTCCTCACTATCCATATTCAAGCACAACTTGGACCAATGGATATATAATTGGAAATTCACCCCTAGTCTGTTGCCTATGTCTCTGATTGACAGAGGCAGTCATTAAATCACCCCTATATAAATCACATCACATTTGGGTTGCACAGCTAGGCTTATAATGGCTCTAGTGTTCATTAGCTTTGTGTACACCTATGAACCTATAAGGCACTGACTTGCTAGAATGTCTTCCTCATTCATACACAATGTTTTCTATATCTCTTCCTCCTACGTGACTTTTGTCATTCAGATCTTCATGCACAATTCTGCAGAAGATGCTCAGTGTATGGCAGTGGTTTATTAGAGTGTAGCTGCCTTTGGATAATACAGACACACACATGCGCGTGTACACACACACACACACACATACACACACACACACACACACACACACACACACACACACACACACACACACACACACACACACACGCATCTACAGGGAGTTGGCATTGTTGTTGGGCATTTCCTCCCATTGTCATCAGAACTAGCTGGATGTTGCTGTTACTTAAGCTAGGAGTAGACCAAATGTGGATGAAGCCAGAGATCCATGGGCTGGGGTATCAGGGAAAGGTGGGAGTGGTGAGGGGTTGCAAGTATATTGGCATACAATGTATTGCAACTTGGCTTTAACTTACCTTGATGACTGATGACTGTTTTTGGTAAGTGGCACTCTGAATTCTTTGAATTATGCACTCTCATTTCTTGTTGAATTATGGATGCTATCTTTACTTTCCACTTTTCCATTTAAATATATTTTCTATCTCCCTTTTCTTATTTTATTTTTTGTGTGTATTTGTCAACCGCTGCTGACTTCAAACTGAAGATCACCCTGCAGCATGTACAATTTTTTCTTAACCTGACTGTCTTTCTTATCCTCTGATTTCTTGATTTTTCATTTTATTTTTGAACTTTATATTATACCTTTGTAAACATACTGATCACTTATGTGCAGTCGGTTAGTATGTAGTAGCTGACAGTCTTTTCTAAAGCTTTGTGCATGCTCATTAACATTCTGACTTCCTACTGAGAACCTTCCCTATGGGCTAAACCGCAGTGCATCTACAATACTGTATAAAATAAGATGGCCAGCATACCTCAATCACCCATGATAATGTGGCACTGATAATGTTGTTCCTCTGCCCCTCACTGTGGCAGGAAGTGCACTACTATGAGATAAACACTCCTCCAGAATGTTCTGCATGTGTGATGACATAATCACACACACCACAATATGGTGGCCACCAGCATGCTTACCAGAGTTCAGAGATGAAGAAAATGAAGAAAAATGTGATTTGAATGCATAAGCATGCAACTTATCTAGAAAACACCATCCAACAGTATTGTTTTCTTCAGACTCACGTTATTTAATATGGTAATTTTCACAAAACATACCCAATAATGATTTTGAATACTAAACATCGGGATGTGCCCAAACACAGATTTATCGCATACTCACATTGTTCTAGCATTTCTGTGTAAAATGGAGGCTCTAAACACTATTAACTGAAATGCTACACAGATAATAACATGCCCACTTACCCAAGTTCCATTTCCATACTTAATTACCACAACAAAACAACTGCGAAACCTTAATTACCACAACAAAACAACTGTGAAACCTCCTTAGATGTTTAACCATTTATCTGTACATAAACTAGCCTGCAGCCATGGAGCCCTGCTATTGAACTGCCTTCATCAGGCCTGACTCACAGGCCATATCCCTCCTTGTACTCCACTGGGCCTGCCTCATTCTTCTTCAGACAGAGCCTCTCACTTCACCAACTCTCATTCCTCCTCTATTTTCTTTCCATTATTTTTTTTGTACCACACAGTCCCCTGAATCTTAAGACTGACTCATGAACTTTTACATACTCTAGTAACTCTGTTTCTTTCTTCTTGTTTTTTTTTTTTTTTTGTAATTATAGTTCAAAACTAACCAAACAGCTAGCTTTAAGCCGATCACTTAGTGAAGCACTACTTTAAAGTGGACCTGCTCAGCACTGCCTACCATTGAGCCTTTCAGAAATCAAAATATATTCCAACCTAATTATTATAGAGCCTTCCACAAATCTGTATCTATTATTAGTCCTTAATTCTATATTTACTTTACATATTTAAAGACTACACAAACCTTGTTGCAGTGGCTTTCCCTCACATTTAGCCCATGCTTTTGCCATGCTTCCAGTTACAGAAGCCTCATTACATTGCTACTTCTCCTGAATAGGTAATAAACTTTCATGTTTCCAAGGTCCACATTCACATCATCAAAGACAAAATAAATTAGTTCATCCTACCAAATCTGTACCAGAATACCAATGAGTTAACTGCATGCTTACCTAAAAGTACCTTCTCTTTATTCCCCCAACCCTTACCTGGCCATATCCACTTCTTGTTACTAGCTGAAGATGATGGAGGCTATAGAAAAGACTGATGTTTAATGAAAGTTCAGTTGTTGTTGCCTAAAAATGGAACCTTCTAAATTGCATTCTGCTCGTTTTTGCTGAAGCTGATTTTAATCCTGCACTTTAGGAGTGTTAATCCTGGTGTTTCTGGTTAATCCTGGATGACTTGTCTGTCTGCCATTGTCCCCTTACTGTAAGAGTCCAGCCAGCTGCTTTTAGTATCAGCAGCTCAGCTTTTGTCAGACTAATTATATGATTCCTCTCTTTAGCTTCAGAGTGGATGGGTTGGTTCCTTCTTCTGTCTCCTGTTGTCTCACTTCTGACATTCGACTAATCGCACCTTCTCCATTTCCAAGTTCTACATTCCTAACCTGTGCTGCTGCTGTTGTCTCTAGAGGATATTTTTCATGAAAAAATTAGCATGTCAACTTGTGACCTTGCAGCAAAAGCACCCAAGGGTTTGTATTCTGTGAAAAACAGGTGGTAATATGGACCAGGAATTCATCTTGTCTTTTAATTCATTCTCATTGACTTTTTTGAAATTAATATCAAGAATGTCATCCACCATGACTCAGAATCCTTTGATGACATCACACTTGAATCCGGAGAACTGGCTGCAGGTTCCTAGCAGCTTTTATGGTATGGAAGTTTAATGCACCCTTGGATGATTTTACTGTGCAAGACTTAAATATGCAGACTAGGATAACCTTTTCCTGCAGTTTCATACAGAAATTCTTGACGCTGAGGACATTGTTTGGTGATTGTGTGGTTGTATGTGAAGTAAAAAAAAAAGAATGATTTGAAGATTATATTCAATGGGAGTGGGAAAGTTTGTTTGAGCTTGGAGTTGTGTATAACCAGCAAGTACATCACTCCAGTGTTGTTAGCGTGTATAACTGCAAGGACACCCTTTGGAACACTTTCCAGCGGAAGGTCTGATATTTCTATGTGGGAATGGACATGAAATACTCAGCTGATTTTTTTTAAATCTTACAATTATTTTTTTTTTTATTCTGCAATTGTGCATTGTATCCCCTTCTTACCTTTTGAATTCTATTTCCTTTTTACAAGTCTTGAGTCTACTGGGATGTGTTGTAACATGGCAAAAGAGAGTTTGGTAGGATGACCAGCTTTCTCTATGATTGTAATCATCAGTTGTTTACTTGGAAGGTGAACTTTTTGGCACCAACTGCAGACAAATGTAAAAGGAACAGTTTTCTCATACTGCACATTACTTTGCTGACCCCCTGGAAATGTTAAATGTCTCCAATCATTGCCAGTGTCAGGCACAGATGTGATGGACTGAAGGCTATGTTGAGTTGGGCATTTTTTTCTGCTGCAACTCTATATGGTCTCTATTACATTACAGTTTTCAGTTGCACATACTCTTACCATATCAGATTTTCACTGCACCACTGAGCAAACTTGTGGGGAAGTGGAAATGGTTCACTATTTTTTGGATGTATCAGAACAGCTGGAAATGTGACTTCTACTAATTCACATAAGGTTACCATAAGGGTTTGCTATCTAACGTGTCCTTGAACATGTTACTTTATGGCTACCAAATAGTTTTCACTTATTCTCAGAAAGGTAGGGAAACAGAGAAGGGAAGTTGATTACTTGTGGTATTTGCAAGGCATATGATACCATTTACCATGAAGTGATGAGGAATTTGTTTCATTCATAAGTTTCTGGTTTCCATCTTATTACTTTATGTTTGTTTGTTTGTGTCTTTCGGCTTTTCCCAGTTAGGGGTCGCCACAGCGGAACTCCGGTCCGCTAATGATTGACAGTAGATTTTTACGTACTGACTTACCAGGCCTGACGCACAACCTTCAATGAAGGTACGCCTATTCACGCATGTCTCCATGCAGAAGAAGCTTTAGCTGAGAATTGAACCGGACAGCGTCTTACTGTGAGGCGACAATGCTACCGCAGCACCACCACTCTATGTCAGCCTGTATAAAATCTGCCACTGTTATTCCTCTGGTATAGTTTGGTTGCCCGTTATGTGCATATATGTATCAAAGCAAGGCTGTCTGCTTAGCCACATTTTCTTTTCCTTAGGTGTGAATGAGGTTTGATATTTGGTGGAGCAATCAACATACTTTTTATACCATGTTTATATATGCAAATTCTGATGGCCAGATATGTCTGGGATGCTGCATTTCTAAACAAAGCACAGTTGTGAAACAGTAAAATAGCTTTGTTATGCAGTGCATGTGAATGTGGCCAGAAAGATACTGAAATTAGGAACGCCATAAATGCGCTTCATGATATATGCAAATGACAGCACTCAAAGTGATTCAGAAACATATAAAATAAGCACAATTAGCCATCTGGAATATACATTTCTGCACCAATAATTGTGGTGCATATCAGAGGGATGATGTTTGGATTAGCAAAAGCTGTACTTTAGCAGCGGAGCCCCTGATTGCAATGTTGTGCATGGAGGCCATCCATGCCAGTAGAGAAGGTGCAGCCATCAGACCATGCAAGAACTTACCTATAATGTAGCAGATGAAGAACTGTTTAATATAGTAGATGGTGTGTTTGTCCTACTTAAGGGCCTCTTGCTTTGCCTAGACACACCATGCAGGATGCTGCGATACATTCTAGATATCTGTAGTAAGATTTGCATTATATGTTTCATGTTGCCCAACATGCCATTGCACATACAGACAGACATTTGGCAGAACCTTCCATACCAGTTGTATCAGGAGCAGACGTGTAGTATGGAGGTTCAGTGCATGTCTATCATCAGCTGTTAATGAGCTACTTCTTGTGGTATGGGTTTGACCCAATCAACCTTCATCTCCCTGCTGTATGACCTTGAACAAGTCATTCAGCTAGACAGTGCTTTGGGGCAATTGAGCATTTAGGCTAGGCTCCTTAATGGTCTCCTGGAATGCATATCTTGTAACTACCTATGAGCAGATGAACATACAGCAGCAGCATTATTACAGCTGAGACAGAGGCAGGTCTGCTATATTACAACACAGTCAAAAATGTGGCATCTGGTTTATAACTATGGGCCTGGACACAGACAACATAAAATAGAATGATAATGCATTTTCATACATAGCTGTGCAGTGCAGTGTATAGACTGGCCACTCTGCACATCAGATATCCCCATCTCCTTACACAGTAGAGGATGTGTAGGGTACAGACATTATGACTTGCATGGACAGAGGGCAGCAACAGGTGACTGCAACACAATGAGATTCGGTAGGGTCATGGATTGGAGGTGAACATAGAAGGCTTGTGCTTTGGGAGGTTGTGAGGAGTCAGGGATCACATTCTTCAGTGGTGGGGTCAGGCAGACAACAATGATATGACATGACAGTCAGCAGTGTCTACTGTGTTATCTTACAGTGTTTGGTCTTGATGTGGTCCGTGGCAGAGAAGGGTACATAACTTTAAGTATTTTCCCTAATAGTGTATCCCATGCTTTGATCTGGATGCACGTTGTTGCACATGAAAGAGTCAAAACTCATGACGAGGGGTAGCAGGCTATTTGAACATAAGCAACAGGAAAGAGGTAAAGCTACACAAATTTACATCCTGATGAAACATTCTAGATGGCCCCCTATTTAAATGTCAGCACTAAAATGTTGAGTGCTGTCACAGAGAAGAAATAAAAGGCTGAAACTGCAGAAGAGCAAATTTCGAAGATCAGTCTTCTCCTTTAGACTTCTTTTTTGTAGGGCAACAAGCCCACCTACACCCCCTGAACTTGTATACCAAATTCAAGATTGTCATACATTGGAGAAATGGGAATATCCCAAAACGTTCTATCTCAGACTTACTGAATGTAAGTGTGTATTTTCAGCCATTCAATCTCTGTGTTTTAAGACCTGCACTAGTGGGTCCTGACATTTCATATGGTTATTATCGCAGATGTTGGCCTGAAGGAGACTCATTGCTCATAACCTGGACAGTGCACACAGTTGGGGGAGGAAGGCTGTATACCTAAAGGAGAGAGCCCTTGAATAGAATACAGTCAATCTGCTTGCATTAGCAATATAACAGCTTTTATGAGCCTATAGAAGAAAGAAAAAAGCATTTTTTAATAATTCTGCTAACAGCCTGTACTTTTGCATCACCTCCTTGATGGGATCCAAAAGAAGCTTTATTGTTCTTTGTATCTCATACCAAAAAAACTGATATAGTGTCCTAGTTTCCTTGTTATTAGGGGAGGTAGATCACCATCGGCACTTCTAATTTTACTGGGAATCCATTTGCCTTGACTGAAGATGAGGAAGCCCTGTTTCTAGTACTGTAATTCCTCAAAAGCTATCTGATGACTTACCCGAGATGGAATTTTCTGTCTTGGGCAAACCTACTCATTATAGGGATCATCACTTATCTGTGGGAAGGTTGCTGCTTGCTCTGACACTGTTCATATTTCTCTGTAGAATACTGTTACTTCTGGTTCAATGCCATCTGTCATTTCCCATCCTTCTGAGGGCTGCAAGCCTTATGCTGCTACAGCTGCTGTTACATCTGTTTCCTTGAGCATTACTGCAACTTTGGTCCAATATCAGAAAGAGGAAATGTTCAAAACAAACGTTCTTTTAAGGTAAATCCCAGGAAATTGCGGGTGATTTCAACAGATATTACCTTTGGGATAAATGTATTCACTTCCTGGGATTTGCTGTGTTACGGCTGTGCTCCATTTTTCATCTGGCACTAAACTGTTTTAAGTGAAAACAAAAAGTCAACAAACAATAACGCTCCCTTGCCTCTAACCCAATAACAAAAAAAAAAAAAAAAAAGATTCACAGGACTAATCCAACAACATACATTAAAAATGAATAAATTATATATGTTCATCCAATAATACATTTCAAAATCATTTGCAAAGTTGACATTTCTCATGGTTGCAACTGTGGCAATGTTTCTCATGGTTGCAAGTTGAGAAGTGCAAGCTAGGATTTGCTATCCCCAGCAGCAGTATTCAACTCATTTTATGTGGGATAGGCAGGCATTTACAGGCAAGCTAAGAAATATAATTCCTGCATTATGCCCTTGGTCTGCCCAATGGCCTCCTTTCAGAGGGATATGCCTGGTATGCAGTGAGTAGGTACAATGGATCTCTTGTAAGATTCTCGTAGATTGCTAAACTTGACTCCTTAATGTGAAGAGTGTGCCCACCTACCATGCATAGGAACCTCATTTCTTGTACTTGTATTCTATGATCTTAACCTTTAGGTCAGTACCCACTGCATGCAACTATATGTGAAGCTGGAGACAGAAATGACAAGTAAATTCAACGCTTTATCTTATGGTAGCTCTTACTACAATGCACATTGTAGCACCTTCAGACAGTAATTCCCTGACTGTATCCATTTACTAATTAATATTCCAGTCCCCTTTACCATTACTCATAAACAAGATTGCCGGATACTTAAACTTCTGTTTCAGGTACACTATTTCCATCTGCAGAGGACAAACTGAATTTTTCTGAATAGAACCATGAGGTTTGACTCAGAAATGTTGATTTTCTTTCCATCTGTTTCACAACTTAGATTCAGACTTCCACTGCATGGATCACATTCATCAGGGTATAAGAAAACGACAGCATTTGCAAGCAACAAAGAATAAACCTGTACAACTTCAAACTGAATGTTCTTCAGACCTCTGTTGTGTCTTGATAAACTGTCTAGGAAAATCAAGAACAAGAAAGGAAGAAAAGATACATCCGTAGCACCGTAGCATAGCCCTACATCAGACGTCAACATAATCAGCTTCATGCTAACAATGTGAACAAGCTTGTCTTCCCAGTGGCACACAGCAGGGGCATTTTACTGTTGTAGCACCTTCCACAAGATATTCATAGTCGCACACTGAAACAAGTGCATTAAATAATTAAATTAATATAATTTTGTGGGACAGAAGAAGGTGTTGCAATGTATCCAGGTACCAGAGAGAGTCTGTCTAGACATCTGCAAAGTCTAATGTTAAGCATCGTGTACGAGTGCAGTCATGATCTACATCAACACACCAGAGGTAACAGAAGTTTTCAAGTTCAGGTATGGATACCATGATCAGTGTGTAATACAGGGCATTAGCCAATGACATGACATGCATCTCAACCATCCTTGATTGACCTATTCTCTCCCAACGACCAGTACAGATGCACAAAATATTCAGTGACTAGCAAGATTTTCACATCAGAAGAGATGTACCCACTTTACAATGTATCTGCTGCAGACATGATGAACTTAACAACAAAGGAGTGACTTCCTAGTCTGAATAAATGCCTAACATGCATGACAGACATGGGTCTTTTTGGTGGGTTTCAGTGAAGTAGGGACGCTTTTGTAACACTAACCAACACAGCCCAGGATGAAAAAGGCATAATAAAACAATTTTGTCTATAGAGTTGCATTGCTGCTACATAAATAATATATCATTATTGTTTGAAGCACAAAATAAAGGGTTATATCTGTGCTATGTGAGGAAACATCACACCTTTCAGACAATTTGGTACTCTTTAACAACATGTTTAGTGAATAATTATGAAGTTTTGTCTCTTCTCTGTAAAGAAAATGTGTCTCCCTTTAAATGTCATCCTTCCTCTTAATTGCCCGTTGGTTAGGGTTCTCTGTCCTTACACCTATCAGTTTAGTGCCCATATTTATCACCGACTGGGCTTTCTACAATTATTAGGGACCCTGTCATATTATCTCCACCTTTCCTGCTACTTAGACCATAACAACACAACGTATTTAGCCTTTCCCGTTAATGCCAATTGCATAGTCTCCCCACACCTGCAAGCACTGATTACTATGTATGAAGATGTTAGCTAGACCTGTTTCCATGCTAAGATCCTTATCCAGGTCATGCCTGGGAAATGAAGACACTGCTAGAGAAAATGCTACTCTACTGACCCATGTAATGGCAATCATTTAGCAGCTTTGCTGGATTCAGAATATTCTTTAATACTGTCTAGCATATTCTGTCTGCCTTGTATACTGCACTCTTATGCTGGTAAGGGAAATTCAGTCTAGACGTTCCTAAAACATTTTACTTACTATGTTTAGGGAATTTCCTAATCCTTTCATTCCCAATTTTTCTCATGACATCATTTCATATACAACGGTTTTAGGTTTAAAGGCATTTGATGAATCTCTAAAATAAAATCATTAACTGTATGTTACCTTTTATCAGCTGAGATATATCAGATCATAACCAGTACAGGCTGGAAACTAGACACTCGTGCTACTCAACCAGCCAACCCTTTCCTCTTTACCATTCAACAGGCAACAACACTGAACTCCGATATTTATCAAACTCTAGTCTAGTCTTTGTCATCACCTGTTCTCCATTTATTTTCCATGTGTGTGCAAGTATTCATGTGTGTTTGTGCTCATGTGCATGTACGTGTGTGTGCATGTGTGCATGTGAATATGCATGCAGTATGCAAAATGCCAGCTTCATTAAGCAGTTTGTCAGTATGTTCTGTGTTTGGTGTTTTCATGTTTTCATCAGGGGGACATCATTGTTTTTCCTTAATGCAGGTTGCAAAGCTACTTTCATGGAAGCTCAGCAGCAAAACTACTAATGAGAATGGATCTGTCAAGTAATCTTGAGAAAGTCAAAGCTAATGATGGGAAAAAGGGTCATTATAGGATACAGTTTAATAATTGCTCTTATAAACAACAAGGATATGAAGTCTGAAACTCAAGTGTCTGAGGCAAACATCCAGACATTATGCAAAAATCTGGGCAGTTGAGAGGTATGCGATATGTTGCTTTTCACTGACTACAGTTCACCAAATGCTTGGTGCCCTTGAAAGAGCTGTGCACCTCACTGATGGCCTTTAGAACATTTGGGAGAGGCTAAGCCCCTTTATGGTGCGACATCTGTTGGGCTGATTACAAGTATGGAGTACAGGTTCTGGGCATGTAGTCCATCACTGAAAAAAAAAAAGTTCAGTGTGCTCTTGTAAAGGACGTCTGGATTTTGGAATTACCACTTTTACTTTGCAACTTTATTTTTCCCATTTTTGTACCATGCATAACATAAACTTGTCTGCGGTATTCAATATTTTCATTATACTCCTGTACAGAACCAATACAAATGCTTTGCATTACGACAGTAAACAGCAACAGACTGCAAATTCCATATACATTGTTTCCTAAACAGCATATAAAATCATACTTTTCTTTCAGGTTAGTAATACTGTCTTATAAAAAAATCATGAATTTCACACGGCAGTAATTACTTAATGAACATTTCATCAGAAATAATACAAAATAATTAATAGGTGTGCAGGAAAATCTGCGGTGGTGGTGCTGCGGTAACGTTGTCGCCACACAGTAAGGCGTTGTTCTGTTCGACTCTCATTTAGAGCGTTTTCTGTGTAGAGACAGGCGTTGATGGGCGTACCTTCCTTGAAGGTTGTGCGTCAAAGCTGGCAACTCGGCGCGTAAAAATCTGCTGCCAATCATTAGCGGACAGGAGTTCCGCTGTGGCAACTGGTAAAAGCCGGAAGACACAAGATAAACAGTTTTTGAGAAGAAGGCAGAAATAACTATTAGAAGTATTAACATTTAGTGCAGTAGGTGCTGGTAGCATGTTACACTATATTTTCTTTCATACTTTCTTTGGTCGTTCATTCACTATG
Organism: Protopterus annectens; assembly: GCF_019279795.1. Taxonomy (NCBI): domain Eukaryota; kingdom Metazoa; phylum Chordata; order Ceratodontiformes; family Protopteridae; genus Protopterus; species Protopterus annectens. Next base: position 242,266,642 of record NC_056734.1, read on the forward strand.
TTTTTTTTTTCTAGCTAGCTTAACTACTGCTGTCCTTATGCTGTATCACAAAATTGACCATTCGCCTTTGTTGTAGCTTGCTTATCAATCCTGAGTATAGATACAGCAAATTCATGTGTATACATACCTGCAGTACGTGCGTGTGTGCGTGCGTGCGTTGCGTGTGCGTGTGCGAGTGCGTGTGTATGCTAGTATGCGTGCAAGCAAGGATGTGTACTTTGTATATACCCTTTTCAATACGCAGGCTGACAGCATAGTTTGCATTTTTGTTCCAATGAGTAACTCTGCCCATTTCAAAGGATGTTTTTATATAAAATTATGCTGCATTGATAGGGACAGGGCATGATACAACATTCAGAAATGGCTGTCATTCCATATGGCTTGACTCCCATATACCACAGCTATGAATGCATTTTCTTTTTTTAACCAGTTTTTGGAATATTTAAATGACTAGTACATGAAACACTTGCATTTGTGGGCACTTTCATGTCATGTTTCAACAGAAGTTTAACCAGTGCTTAAGGACACAAGATCTAATTGTCTATTTTCTGACACCCCTTTTGTTTGGGTAATGTTTAGAATTTGCAGTATCTGAAAATATCAGTCAGTGTTCAGGCTTGATAACAGTATTTTGAAACTGTAGTGCAATTGAAATGACTTGTATGTTTCCTTAAAATATTGTTATCCTAAACAATGCACATACTCTGCTGCCAACAATATCAATGAAGAACCACTTTAAAAAACTGGAATTGCAGTATGAACTGTTTTAGTTTTTATTTATTTTAATGTGTTTCAAAATGTTAAATATTTTGATTATGTCAGTATAGGCAAGGGTCCGTCTGTCCAGGCTGATTATGCAACAAAAACAGATGACAGAAACTGCAAATAAAACATCAGGTGGTTAGATTTAAAATCAGTCTGCTGATTAATCTGCTCATTTGTGTATATAGACATACATGTTTTAGTAAACTATTTTAAGAATACTATGAAAGCTGTGGCATGCATAATCCTTGTCTTTAGCCTTGGTGTTCTTTTAGCCCTTTTCAGCCATTATCTGTCTGTAGTTTTCTCAGCTGTCATGATTTCCTTCAGTGATTGTTATTGCTGGACATTACATTCTTGTACCATAATCCCATGTATGTAAATGACTACATTCCACTTTTTTATGTACAATGTATGTATGCATGTATATGTGCATTCATATATGCACTGTTAAAGTATGTTTCTATTTGTTAACAAGCTAAATGAGCTGATCCTGTGAGAACCCCATCCAATATAAAATTGGGAAATGAAGATAACAACATTACAATATAAAGATAACATAATAGCTCAACTAAACAGATATGTATAAATAAAACCATATTGCTCAATTTGAAAGACCCCAATGATGCCTGTTAAAGAAAATTAAAGGTCTTAAATCCTTCAACTATCCCAATAGAGTAACACTCCGGTCCTTTTAATCAGTAGCCTACAAGCTGCTCCAGTGTGACCCCTCTCTTGCTTTTAAAGCCTTGAAAGACTCAGTTCTATTTGATGTCCTGCTTCTTTGGAAATCTAGTGGTTCTTCAAACACCCACACTAGAGATCCTAAATCTACACAACACATAAACAAGACTTGCTGGACAGATAGGGTCCTAATTCAATGTATTCTCTATGGAATGAGTTACCACCACAGGTCCAATAAAGTACTACTTTGACTACCGTTAATGCTAGCCTTGATGACTGGTTAGCTAGAAAAAGGTTTACACCAGGATCGTCATGTACAGATGGTTTGATTTGGGAAGAGAGCACTGCTATGTCCTTGAAAAGGGAGGACAAACTTTTAAGTGTGACTATTTAAATGTGTACGTGGCTGAGCTTCTTATGGTCCTTGTGAAGTCTTGTCTTGTATTGCTCCCTTGTTGCTAAGACATTTAGAATAATCAGAAGCATAGCTGAGAGCAGTTACATGGTGATAGGCTATAGAGCAACATATTATACAATTTACTGCAGAAATACATTGTGTTTTATTGCCCTAAAAGGGAACTGTTTTTGGATTGTGCAGCCTTACCTACTGTGCATGGAATATTGTTATTTCAAAGGAAGAAGATATCATCTGACAAAGCGGGAAGCACCCAGGATGTGCAAACTGATTTTCACCAGCCAGTTTGTCACAAACCTTTAAGATTGTGTGCTATTACATATATTCCATATAGCCCATAAGACCTGTAACTGCTACAGAAACAAAGAGTCTGAAAGGTGCTCGTTGCCCAGTGTACCACATGATGCATACATGGTAGAAAAAGAGATAGATAGATGTATTCTATGCAGCAGTCTTGTGTTTAAGCCCTATAACAATCATCTGCCTACTGTGTGACTTTAAGCAAGTCACTTAACCAGACAGTGCTCACAAATCTCCCCTGAAAAAGGATTGCATATCCAGTTCTCTTGTGCAGTTACCAATCTGATTTACTTAATTTATTTGGCTTTATGCTCAAAATGCTGCTGGGTGCAATGGAAAGGTTTGTGAAGATCAATGACTGTAATTTGTTGAATAGTAAAGAATTTGGGAGAATGAGAGCAAGAAACTGGAGACCAGGTGGCTGAACTTAGCTACCAGAAAGTTATAATGGAAATATGATGGAGCGTTGTGAAGCATTTTAATTGTACGTGGCTTTATAAGTGGTATAATTATGAGTGAAACATTTGGAAGTAGTAAAGCCATGAAGGAATTTTTTAATAATGTTTGCAGATAAGAAGATCTTTATGTCTCTGACATATGGGGTAAGAAGTCTCAGAGACTAGAATAATGAGCAGAAAAAATGTTTTGCTGCCTAAAGCAAATCTATGATCAGAAAATGGCAAATAATTTAAAAAAGTTATATAAGGGGTAAAGAAAGAAATAGTGTGGCAAGTGAATACAATGTGTAAGATGAAGTAACTACAGATAACAGTATGAAGGGAAAGGGCAACAGGAATGACTGAAGGAGAAAATCAACTTAACTAAAGGAAAATTAGTGGTACTGAGAGTCTGGTAAAAGGGTGATATTTCTGCAGGTATGACTGAACAAAGCCTGTAGCCTGAAAGTGTTAGTATTAGAAGCACTCACAATGTTTGGAAGCATTACTTAATCTTAGATATAAGCATCTCCAAAACCTAGAATTGCATATTTTTATTATATAAAGCTTCAAGATTAGCTGGTCAAGCAGCATTCATAGATATGTACACAGTGTGATATTTTGTGTATGTCTACAAATAGTTTACCTTCAAAACATCACAGCCCACATCATCGAAGCTGAAAATGGTGAGACCAAAACGTCATAAGTGCAGAATCATAAACTCCCGGAACATCGTCTTTTCTTTCTGGGAAAGTACCCGCTGAGCCACCAATGAAAAAAACACAACAGGTAGGAAATCACACCAATCAAAGTGGGGGACTTTGCCCTCCGCACCCGCCAACTTAAATATAATAACTCCGAGATTGCACTACAGCGGAGAAAGGGCAAAGCTCACCATGGTGGCCAAGTGGTTACTTTCCCAGATAGGAAAGACGATATTCCTGGAGTTCATGGTTCTGCACTTATGACATTTTGGTCTCACTGTTTTCAGCTTCAGTGATATGGGCTGCAACATTTTGAAGGTAAACCCTACAAATAGTGCACTAGATATGCCAGTGTCTAGGGAGAAAGTAGAACTGGCATATTTGGTGCAGAATGATGAGAAAATTAGAAACCCAGCAAAATAAAGGTGGAGAAGTCTGTAAAATCAACATATCTTGACTCAAAGTGGTTAGAATGCTTATATATCAGTAAATATAAGTTTGTGTACACATATATTAAACTGGACAATGAGAGGATGCAGCTGAGTTTACATTTGGCCACTGACAGTATACCACTGGTACAAAGAGAACAAGGAATAGTGTTTAGAAATAAAGAATGGTTGGCATCTAATAAAATAAAAGTATTTTATTTAGTGTCCTCCACGAGTTAGTATATAGCCTACGTATTGTTTGCCAGTTACCATTAGTCCATCTTTTACACAATTATTTATTATTCTAAACTGACATTGTTACTTTATAATTAATTATGCATTTAAAAACAAATCACTGAATGCTCTGTAAAAATGTTTGAATCCCATTTACTGTTCTCTTACTTCTTTCTGATAGCTATGGGACACATTCCAATAATTTGCCATTTCAGTATTTTAGTAAGAGGACTGCATCATTGGTAGTGAAAGATCATAACCATTCGGGCTATAGTGATTTGGTTTCATATTACCCACTATTATTACAGTGCAGAATGAAGTGTAACCTTCAAATGAGCTGATATAGACATAACTTCATTCAGGTGATGATTTAGGTAGATGCTGAAGATCATGACATCTAATGGTAGTTGTTCAAATAACAATGACAGGTGCTATTTGTATTTGGGTTACATTTCACCTAGTCGATATAACCCCCTACTGAAAATGAATAGTAAAATGGTACCAGCAGCTGTAGTGGGTAAATCTGGTTCAGAAAATGAAGAGAATTTAAATAATAAAAAACAGATACTATCTTTCATATTCTCATTGTTAAATATCTGTCCCTTTAGCAGACATTTTCAGAAACATCAAACCTATAAAACCTATTTCCTTCTCCATGTTTGACCTTCAAAACATATTACAACATGAACAAATTCAATTAGCCAATCAGTGACAGCTCAGATCATTAAAAAAATGTGTGCCTGTTTAATTGTTGAGGACTGTGGTATCCTCAGGATTGTGAAACAGCAAGTGCACATTTAGTTGCATATATTCTAAGTCTAAGACTGTGGTATCATCTGAGAGTATTTCCCTTATTCTGATGTACAGTGATCTCATAGTTAGAATATATAAAAAGTGGTCAGCACACTGCTCATACTTGGGGGTGTAGGGGGGAAGTCCCTCTGCAAAACACTTTGAACATGTACCAGTTTTGGAAACCACTGTTTATTTTTAAAATCACAGTTCAGGTTTTGAAGTGATGAAGCCTCACTACTCGTGTGTCTGAAAGATGCATGATAAACTACTGATAACCCCTCTGGAATCGTGAATAAGACCCATCAGGCAAACTCAAGACAGAACGGTTTGAAACACCTGAAAAATACCGCTTCTTGCATAAGGATCCTAGAATTTAAATGAGAAACAGAGAAAGCATATTACTTAACAGACCTAACCTTCAACCACAACAAATATTCTACTACTATTATTAAACTGAGCTATTTAGATCAATATAGCATTCTCTGAAAGAAACCAACAGTGCCTTCAGCTGAAATCAAACAGGCTCAGCACATACAAGCACATACACATATATACACACATACATACACAGACACACAAAGACACACACACATGCATGCACACACATACAAACACACACGCACACACACACACACACACACACACATACACACACACACACACACACACATGCATACACAGAGACACACACACACATGCAAGCACACACACACACACACACACACACACACACACACACACACACACACACACACACACGTGAATAAACTCATTAGCTTATAATTGCTGGAAATGCAGTACCTCAGACTCAGACCATTAATGGTCAGAAACACATATTATATTATTACATACCTCTCAACTTCTTAGCCTAAGACATTTGGGCAAAGCCTGACATAATGGGGGGGGGGGCAAAGGCCCAAAAATGAAGATAGATTTAAATATTGCTCTTATAAACTTAATAAGTAGCTAGAATAACAGGGCTGGTGCTAAAACACATTTTCTAAAGGATATGAAGTCTTAAACTCAAATATCTGTCATTATTTAGTAATTGCATTCTTCCGATCACCTGAATGATTTGCCAGAAAACAAAAAAATGTATAAGGAACAGACCAAAATTTTGAGGCAAAAATCTGGACATTCTGCACAAATCTGGGCAATTGAGAGGTATATTATATTATATTATATTATATTATATTATATTATATTATATTATATTATATTATATTATATTATATTATATTATATTATATTATATTATATTATATTATACATAGCCTCAGGTTATTGTTGGAGAACTCTGTAAGTCATGTGCACAGCTTGTGTCACTTTAGAAACAGTTTAATAGCTAGGCAGTATAGTACAGAACATTATGAAATTGAAGTAAAAAAACAAACATTTTGTTTCTTCTTTTGTAATACAAAGACACATTTTAGAGATAATGGCTAAAATACTTCTCTGTGTATTTTTACATTAATTTCTCTCTCATGTAAAATACACACACACACACACATATATATATATATATATATATATATATATATATATATATATATATATAAAAGCAAATATATATATATGTGTGTGTGTGTGTGTGTGTGTGTACTGAATATTGTCAAAACACTCAATCTTTGACCACCAAGACATCAACCACAAAATGTCGACAACCACAAAACGTCGACAATGCTAATATTGATGGACTACTGCACATGTGGTAAGCAATAGCTTCAGCATATGCAAAATTAAACTTAAAGAAAGCAACCCCCCCTACTTATTATATATACTAAGTCCTCCAAATTTTGTTGACTAAACAGATATCAACCAAAGGTAGTGAGAACAAAATTCATTTGAATGAATATGCACACACACACACACACACACACACACACACACACACACACACACACACACACACACACACACACACACACACACACACACACACACATTTCCGTAGATTGCTTGTTTGCTTTTGTCTTTTGCCAAACAGCTGCCAGTATTTCATTCATTCATGTATATAATGTTAAGCAAGCTGTTTTTCCAGATTATGTAGCCTTTTGCTTCAATGCACGCATTTGCTTGCATGGTCCAGGTCATGACTGAAAATCATCCTCACATGAGCCCACCTTCCTGGTTAACAAAACTAATAAATCAATCTGAGGTGATTCTTTCAGCTTTAAAATAGTTTGAAATTAGTTTACTTATTATAATGAGGTAAATGTGCATGCGATTGCATCATATTGCTGTCGTGAATTGTTTTATATTGCTCAATAGTTTGGAAGCCTGGGAGCATACATCTATTTATTACACTTCTGTTATGGCTGACAGCATTGCATTTCTGCAGCTAAACAAATATTGCAGCACCACTACTGGAAAATATCTGCGTAGAAACAAGGCTAGAATGCATCACAAGCACGCTCAAGAGGGAATTGGCAGCTTGAATCTTAGTGCCTGCATATAGAAGACATAGCACCTAACTTAAATAACTGTTAAGGAGAGTTGAACAGTATGCAAGCTAATGAAAACCAGTGATCACCCTTTAGAAGCTGAGCTTCAAAAATCAAAAGCTTATTTATACTCTGAACCAAACTGCATGACCCCATAAATGTAAGACAAATGGCGTTTGCAAATGTCCACTAAATAAGTGAAATGCCAAACCTAATAACAATATTTCTTTTTTAGTAATATTTGGCTGTTAAAAATGCAATCAATTGCATAATAATTTCAAGATTAAACACGTGCCCCTAGAAGCAGCATATAGTGTCAAGCAAGAAAACCACATACACACAAGATATGAGCGCATCGTAAAACAAATAACTTAGTTTAAAAGAATAGCCAAAGGACTGTTTTTTTAAATGTCTTACTATTAACATAGCTCTGAAAAAGGCAGAAATAAAGTATATTACAAATGGTCCGAATTGTAATTGCAATCAGTATTGGTCCTATGGGATGTTGCAGATATATTCTCTTAAATTTTTACAGGACCTCTTACACCATAATTTGTGGATAAATACTCTACATCCCACATTAACCACAAGTGAATATGGCTGATTTAGGGGATAGTTAGTTACTAAAGAAAATCTATTCAGCAGCCACAGGGGAAATAAACTGATATATACAAACAAGCAGTTGGATGAATACAGCAGTAAGAAAAACAAAAGTCTAGTTAAGTGAGTTACTTGGTGTCCTGCAGCAGGTAGAGGGAATTAAACCCTGTATTCTGGGCTACAGGAAGAAGCATGTTAATATCTGCAGAGCCTTAATCCACTGCACTCCCAGACTAAATTATTAAGTTTGTTGCACCTCTTTTTAATAATTTTCTAGACTAAAGTTCAGTTTTGTAAGCTTTCTTAACTCGTGTTCTATGTTTTTCTTCTAGTATGGCTAGTGAATGAACATAAAAAAAAAACAGCAGTTGCTGCTACCTCAAATTTGTTAGTATACCCCTGGAAAAAGAGAAATAACAGCTTTGGCATCAATCTTTCTTTACAAACAATGCAAGATATGGAGAAAATATACAATAGGAGTAGTTACTGCATCACTATGTCTTTCATGTCTTAAGAAAGGTCCCACATAAACAAGCTGGAGCAGGGACTGATGATACAGGCGCTAGACGGACACTCTCAAAATGACAAAGGCCTTCCCACTGCTAACACACACACATGCGCACATACACACACACACACACACACACACACACACACACACACACACACACACACACACACACAGTTAACAACTGTCCCTAAAATAATATAATGTATTCAGAAACATTTATAAATTTGGAAAAGACTTCTGAAAAGACTGCTGCAGGAAGAGAGTGTACACTCCAGTACACATTATACTCCATTCTTGTGCTTAAATGCATGTACAAATGTTTCTGAATACAATAAGGGCAAAAGTAAGAAGTTAGAACGTACTGCTCAGAAGGCTAACATGGTAGTAAAAAGAAATGCTCCTCTGTCTCTTAACAGCAGTCATGAAAAGAGAGCCAAAACAATTAAACATATTTAAATAATATAAAGCTGAATAACTCAAACATGACTGCAATTTCAAACCAAATGATTTTACTAGTAGTAATAAACACAAATATTTAAAAAGTGAAAATATATCCAAAAGATATGAAATATTCAATACATATTTAATCAAATAAACATCAACAGAATGTTTAAAAAAGAGAGCTATTTTAATAAGTATTCCACTACAAAATATATGTGATAACTATATTAAACAAAAAACCTAATCAAATAATGCTAAGTCAAGAAATAGCAGCTATAAACAATAGTAGGGATTGTATTTGACCACTTTATGCTTCAAATGTACACACAGGCTTTGTCCTTGTAGTATTACAGTTAAGTATGTGTTTATTTGTTTGCTAGCAGACATGAATGGAGTTATTGGAAGAGGTATGAATGTTTGAGTGCATTAATAAAGAATTAAATATATCACCCAACATCTATGGCTGACAGCATTTTCCCTACAACTCTAAAGAAATCTACAATCCTTTCTAGGATGGTAAAAATATTTTCACATATACTAAATGCAAAGCACATTGAAAGAAACAATTTATTGCAATGCATCTGAGCAAAGGCAGATGGGAAGTATTTTTCTTTTTCTTTTTTTTTCTTTTTCTCCACATAGCAGGTATTTTAGTAAACAGTTCAGCAGTCTACTACTACGAATTAAGGCTATGAGCATAATTCTATAGTCAAAGGTTTGATTCCCTTAGTTTCCATTTGCCTGCTATGTAACTTTGAGCAGGTGGCTCAATCAAATGGTGCATTTATGTCACTCCTAAAGATAAATACACCTATATATATATATATATATATATATATATATATATATATATATATATATATATATACAGATCTCATATTTATAATATGTGTATAGATAAGTATACCTAAAATATATACATGTTCAGACAGATGCAGACACACATATTTTGTGTGTGTGTGTGTGTGTGTGCGCACGCGCTCTCATGCACGTGGGTGTATACTTAACACACACACACACACACACACACACACACACACACACACACACACACACACACACACATACACATGCACACGCACACACACACACACACACACACACACACACACACACACACACACACACACACACACACACACACACAATAATCCACCATTAAATAGGCTTTGTTCTATTGCATAAATATTGATGCTAATTCTAATTCTGTTCTTGAATGCATTCTTGTAAACAAAAGTATAACTTCCTCAAGCTTTGGCAAATTGCATTCCAATTTGTACGTTATCTAATGAATGTTTAAGAAAAACAAGATGTAGAGAGAACAACTCAGCTTTAAACTTGAGACAGATTTATCTATTTATTTATGCCAGGTTTCAAAGACAAAGCAGTAGCAAGCTTATCATTTCCACTTCACTGAACTTTGTAATTTTGGTATTTTATGCATTTTATGGTACCTGCTTGTGCCCACCTGCTGTTCAGTTCCAGCTTATAGAAAGCTGAAAGATGATGTCTTCACAAAAATAAAGTTAACTATGTCAAGGGAAAAAAACTGTTAGGTGCTTCAAGCAAATTTGCCTGAGTTTACATGTGGTATCCTTCAGCCCCATTTCTTAGCTAGATCTTTTGAAAGTGTGTGTGGCCCTGTAACTGAGTATTTACACAGGTGTTGCAGACTAGCTCATTACTGCTGCTCTCTGCCCTCTTACACAGCAATGCTTTTGAGTAGCTCGGCTTTAGTACAGTTTGTGTTACCACATAAGTACTGGTTTGCCACATATTAAACCACTTCTTCTCCATTTACTGTTTTTAGTAGAACATTATAGATATTTAGACATTAGTTCACTTTTACATTTACTCTACTGCCTGCAGGCATAGTAGCTGTTCTAACTTGAGGAATTAAAAAAAATGTAGCTTTTTGTTAAGGAATGGGAACAGATTGGATGTTTATAATTATTGAAAAGAATAAACTAGTAACCATTGCTACATACATATTTAAATACAGAGTAAAGTGTTACTGCTACTATATTTTGGAAAATACAAAGCTATGGTGTTAACTATAAAAGGCATATTTGTTATACAGTAAGACCATGCTTGGCTAATCAAGGGTTTCAGCTAAATAACAAACTTAGTGTATTAAATAGATAGTGTCCCTTGGTATAAGGTACAATTATAATTATTTATCATGACCCGCTTTTTACTGAAAAGGTCACAAATAGAATACTACAGTTATTAAAAGCCCATTCGCAACATTTTTTTATTCTTTTGCCTGCTTCCATTAGCTTCAGTCCAAGTAATACAAAATAAAATTTGTAGTATGTTTTATTCTGTAGACAGGTCTTGCCTCTTTAATCTCTATCTTGCCTTTTCAGTTCCTGCAGGTGCCTGTACCCTGCTGATAGGCCGAGTGCAAGCCTCCCACTGGGATTTTTACTCAGCCAGGTGTCATGGCTGCCACGCTGAGTGATAAACACTAAGTAAAACCTGTCAGATGAATATTTTGCATTATGGCTTTTGCTTCAGATATAAAGGTGTTATAAGATGGCATTGAAGAGCTTATAATAGTGACTAAGCATTTGCAATACTTTAACATTTCTAGGCCTGACTTACTGACTCGTCATGTGGGCCTCCTGCAGGTAGGCCTAATAACTCAAGCTCTAGAGTCTCTATCTTCTCACCTTTTTTCCACGAAGGAAGCATTGTCTCGGGTTGTGCATCAGCACTAATCCTTTCCCAGCATGATGCTTGTTAGCATAATTGCAGAGAAGAGACCAAAAAGTGCATTATGCTTGTTGAAATGACGTAGATCATCTTTGTAATAAAGACCATCTCATTTCATGCACTAATCCAGCAGTTGCCAGTTCCTTAAAAGAAAAAGAGAAATCTTTTTAACTTTTATATGATATATTATGTTGTTATAAGCTGATTAGATTTTGGACCATTCAATGCTAGCTTTAATAAGATCAAATTAATTTTAGCTTGTATTCTTAATGGCAGCAGCACTCAGGTTGGAACACCTTCACCCATATAGTTTGCAGGCATGTCATATAGTACAATTATTGACACTTTTACCTCCTTACAGTTTAGGTACTTGTTTAAAAGCACTGAAGTTCCTTGCTATGAAAAGCTTAATCCTTATGGAGTGATAAGCAGATATATTTACACAGGTCTGTTTTTTGCTTCTACATGCTCTAAATACATTTGTTTTAGAATCGACACTGTCTTAATGCCGTATGTTTTAAAAGATGTCCCGGATTGTTATGTACTGATGCAGTGTACAAGCATGAGAAAGTCATTTAAGCACTAACATAGTTTAAATACAAATGTGCTACCTGGATCATGTTTTGTGCTATAGTGCAAAGAATTAAGAAGTAGAATTTACAAACACTATTCAAAAATTTATATATTCACAATTATTAAGCTTTGCGATACAATTGTCCACATCTAGAAAGGATGTGAACTGTGCAAGGAAAATAGTGTCAAGAAAAAACAAACATGTTCTCTTATTTGAGGTCAAATAACCTGTGAATAGTCTATAATGAAAATCAAACAGCAGGATTAGAGATGTGCGTGTAACATACTAAACCTGATATCTTAATTCTTTGTATGTTTTCTTTTTCTGAAACTGAACATGTTGCAAGTAACAAAAGTATTTAGAATGGGTAAGATAACTTACACTGGAACTTCCCTACACAGACCAACAGCTCTAAGCAGGGTTTTGCTGCAGTATTTTATAAAATTTCTTAATGCTAATATTTATTTTCACATTCAAGCTATATATAGTCATTAACCTGTTGTGCACTATTTCTTTACAATTTTTGAAAGAAAACAAATGATGTTATACTTTTTTAACATGTTCCATATTTCTTCTATAGTATTCCCAAATATTCTTGTTCTAACTCTTTTAAGTATTTCTTAAATCAGGCATTGCCACAGATCTGCTGCTACTCCAGTTACGCAGAATGTTCTCATAATTTGGAACTTACAACTACAGGATTCCTTAAACACTGTAGGGTTTTATAAAATGGAATGCTATGTGTCCCTGTAATCCAGGAACAAACTGCATATGTTAACATATATTCAGTTTAGTAGTTATACTGTACACTTAAAATATCTAAATAATATTATTATAAACACAGACAGTGAGATTTGTCATTGGATACAGTTATTTATTCATGAGTTTGCAAGTCAGAAATACATCAATAATCTACTGCAATTAATATTTGTCATTGTGTAATGTAACTTTTCAAGATCACAGTCACTTGTTTTATGGCTCTGTGTTTCACAATTGACAAATATGAATGAGACACCTCTTAACACTTTATATAATAGTTGAATTTATTATTATTAGCGTTCGAAAGACATGTGTGCGTACATGGGCATGCCTTCGTTGAAGGTTGGGCGTCGAGCTGGCACCTCGGTGTTTCGTAAAAAAATCTACTGCCAGTCATTAGCGGACCGGAGTTCTGCTGTGGCGACCCCTTACCAGGAAAAAGACGAAACAAAACAAAACCAGTAGAAACACAATAAGAGCCGGCAAAATACAAAAAAGAACGTTTAATGTAAGCGCTTTCGGTGTGGACAATGCCTCACCTTCTTCAGACAAGATAAAAATCAATTAGCAATCCATTTATAATAAATTAAAATCAAATCAGTTAATTAATAAAGCTCATTGTAAATTAAAAGGGAAATCACAAGCAAAATCTCCTAAGCAGATGAATAGGAAGCATGCTATTGAACATGTAAATAATAAGGAAACGTATGCTTATATATGTAAAAAGTATTTCGAAAAATTAATACGACATAAACATTAAATAACCGAAAGTATATATACATAATTCTGTCTAAACCAAAATACTAAGCAGTCAGTTAACAACCATATAAATTAAAAAATTATATAACAAAATGATATGATATCCCAAATCTATGTTAAAATGTTTCAAGAATGAAACAATATATTCTAACATTGAATAAGTATTATACTGGTATATACTCGTGTATTAAATAATTGATTGAAACACAAGTATTCAAAAACAAGTGTATAGTCAACTGTTTTTAAATGCATAAATATACCAATTATCTCCTCAAAGCTAGAAGTCTCAAGATGCTTTTCATAGTTTCATAGGTTCATACTAGGATATCTGCCCTGGGGCATTTATAATCCTAGCCTGAGTGTGTTTGTCTTTCGCCACCCTTTGATTTGAGTTTGCTGTGCCCTTTTTAAGGTTAGTTTACTGTGCCTCTGTCTAGTAGTGACACAGAAGTAATTCCCGGGGTAAACCTACGATCTCCCATCCACTCATCAAGATTCCTCTTGAAGAGAGTCAGTGAGGTGCTCTGCCTAACATGGACTGGGATTCTATTTCAGAGCAAAGGGAGCCTCTGGGTAATGAATCTGTCCCTCCAGCATGTTCTATTTATTTCTGTGCTGCGGTTTTAATAGATAAACTCTCATTGAGGCCTGGAAAAATATGTGCACCTGTTCTAATTTGCCACATCAATTCCTCTATCTCTAATAATATTTGCCAAGGCTCCCTTCTTATGTCCATATGTCTTTGTTGAAGGACAAAAAATTTGAAACCATGATCAGGACATTCCAATACATGTTTTGCCAGTGCATTGTTAGTATCTTTCTTACATATGGCATAACAGTGTTCATATATTCGTTGTTTAATTTTTCTTTCTGTTTTGCCAATGTAAAATGTGCTGCAATGGTCACACAAAGCTACACAAGTGACACTTTTAGTCTCGCAATTATACCTAGCATTCACAGTGTAAGGTTTGTTCTTAATAAAAACCTTATCACCTACCAAAATATATTTACAGTTGGGGCAAGCCCCACATTTGAACATACCATTAGGTCTATTGGAGTGAGGCTTCTTCGTTTTTTCTAAGGACTTTAAATTTGGGCCTCTCCTATAAGTAATTTTAGGCTTAGCCCCCAGGATCTTAGATAAAGTTTGGTCCTCAGTAATAATATTCCAATTCTTGTTCAGAATGTTTCTAATATTTTGGTAATCCAGGGAATAAGTGCAAGGGAAGCTAGTCTTATAAATACTTTTATTGTCTCCTATAAGAACTTCCCCTTGATCAAATTCTTGTCCTTCATTTGATTCAATTCGTATGCTTAACAATGGTTTAAAATAGCCAATGCTTCGTTTATGTGATACTTCTTCTTTAATATTAATAACCAAATTCTTATGGTAACCTCTGTTAATAAACATGGATTGCAGATGTTCGCATTCGATTTCAAAATCTATGTCGTTTGAAATCATTCTAGCCGTCCTTACCATCTGGCCTTATTCAATGGCTCTTTTCTGATGGTAAGGGTGGCAGCTAGTGAAGTGCAGAAATGCGTTAGAGTAAGTTGGTTTCCTATATATGACACTTTTATATCTAAAGTTCGTTCTGTCATTCACCAACAAGATGTCAAGAAAGTTAATACTATTCTCATCCAAGTTGTAAGTGAACTCAAGAAAATTGGTCATCTGAGTGATATTAGCAATAAAAGTTGGAATTAAAGATTTGTCCCCCTTCCAGATACAAAACATGTCATCCTGGTATCTTGTATACCAGGAGACATTCTCTTGAAACAACTGGTTTTTGAATAATAAAGTGTTTTCCCAATGGGCCATAATAGCATTGGCAAAACTGCCACCACACGGTGACCCCATTGCCACTCCCGTGTTTTGTAAGTAAAAATGTCCCTCAAAAGTCATGAAGTTGGTAGTTAAGACTATCTCAAGCAGACTTTCAACCAAATAGATGGTGTTATCTTCAATATTCTTGGATACCAGAAAGTTTCTAATCCACTCAAGCCCTAACTTTTGGGGTATGACAGTGTATAGATCTTTAATATCAATTGTTAAAAAACAAGCGTCAGCTTCATATTTCATCTTATTGATGTTGTTAAGGAAGCCCCATGAGTCTTTACAAATTTGAGGCTCGCTTTCAATCAATGGTTTTAATACACTGTCGATAAATTTGGCACACCCATATGTAATTGACCGACGACCATCTACGATTGGTCTGAAAGGGGGTTCAATAATCTTGAGACTTCTAGCTTTGAGGAGATAATTGGTATATTTATGCATTTAAAAACAGTCAACTATACACTTGTTTTTGAATACTTGTGTTTCAATCAATTATTTAATACACGAGTATATACCAGTATAATACTTATTCAATGTTAGAATATATTGTTTCATTTTTGAAACGTTTTAACATAGATTTGGGGTATGATATCATTTTGTTATATACTTTTTTTAATTTATATGGTTGTTAGCTGACTGCTTAGTATTTTGGTTTAGACATAGAATTATGTATATATACTTTCGGTTATTTAATGTTTATGTCGTATTAATTTTTCGAAATACTTTTTACATATATAAGCATACGTTTCCTTATTATTTACATGTTCAATAGCATGCTTCCTATTCATCTGCTTAGGAGATTTTGCTTGTGATTTCCCTTTTAATTTACAATGAGCTTTATTAATTAACTGATTTGATTTTAATTTATTATAAATGGTTTGTTAATTGATTTTTATCTTGTCTGAAGAAGGTGAGGCATTGTCCATACCGAAAGCACTTACATTAAACGTTCTTTTTTGTATTTTGCCGGCTCTTATTGTGTTTCTACTCGTTTTGTTTTGCTTTAGCTGGTTCGTTTTTCATTTTTTTGTTTTTTTTGTTTGGGAAAAAGACAAAAGACAAACAACAACAACAACAACATAACTATGGAAAAATCATCTTTGCATTTAACTAAAGGTACTCTTCAAACACAGCATGATTTTTTGTTACATTTTTAATGCAAATGAAGTAAAAGTTCATATTGCATGAACTGTTTTTGTAATAATTACACCACTCGATAGAAATCCTACTTTTCACATTTTGTAGTGATTTTTATCTCATTCTTTATTTTGAGTTCTGGCTGAACCACAAGATATCTTGAGCCTAGTATATTGTTAACAATGCAAGCAGTGCTTAGATGAGCGAAAATTAATGCAGTGTATATTTATTCACTATAATTATTTTTGCAACCCCCCAAAGATAATAGTAAATGTAAAAGTAAACAGAAATGGTGATAAACTATTAAAATGACAACATAACTATTATTATTTAGAAGTGAGCCTCAAACAGATTAGCAAAACTCACTTAAGGATTCATTTCAAAGAGCAAAGAGTTTTCAACTATCATGAAACATACAAGAATACATTCTAAAAATATTTAAAGATATTCTTAAACACAAAAATAGGCAATAACACAATCAGACATAAATGTTTCTTTATGAGGTTTCTACTGCATGTTATCAGAACTGCTATTTTAAGTTTATGTTGTAAGAAGTTTTATAGTTACATCATATTAGGCTTATTAACCTTTCAAGATGCCTTATAGCATTTCTGTTAATGTCTTAGACTGCATATTTATTTTTTATCCAGCATAACCTTTATTAACCAGATAAACAGAACATATCCAAATTGCAGCAAAGACCGTACATTCTACATGTACTTATTCACATATTACACATAGTAAATATAAGAATATAACAATGCGTATTCCATGCCTTTCTGATCTGATTGTAAGTTTGTAAAACATTAAGTCTATTAAACATTGTTAAGTGTGGTGTAACTCACTCTGCTGGCAGTTTTTCCAATACTTGACACCATTACCATGGCCACTAACATTCTTAACCATGCCATATCTTGAGAGAGAGGGTATAACCCAGTAGGGAGATCCTTAACCAGCAAATATGCAGATCCAGGGTATTCAGCAAGAAAGAGTTCTAAGTGGCCTTCTGGTTACATTACTTACCTTACTCCAGATGTCCTGTATGTCTTCACAGAACCATAGCAGATGCACATAACCTGCCAGGCTCAACCAGCATCTCCAACAAGACCATCCCAAGTACCAAACCTGTTTTTTAAATAAAGGGGAGTGTAATACCTTGAGTGAATAGATTTAAATTGAATGAAACACACCATTGGGGGTGACCTAGTCTGATACAAAACTGTCAGCATTTCTTAGTGGTCTCCTTTGGCCAACATGCAGTGTAGCATGTTTTGCCATTTGTTCAAGACTGGAATCTCCTAATCCCCTTAACCATATTACTATTCAGAAAAAAATTGTAAACTGATATAATTTTACCTCCTGGACTTGATGTGAAAGCATTCTAATATACATTTTATTTACCCCCAACAAATTTGCAATCTCCTTGAAGTTACAGACATCTACCTAGTTTATTTATTCTTTAATATTTTGGTTATATATTTTGTTAGCATTTTTTTAATTTTATCTGATGCATATCTCTCATTATTTATTTATTTTTTGATCCACCTTTTAAAGATTCTGGTTATGAATCATGATGCTACATTTGTTGTTCAGCAGTTGAAATGCATCCAGTTGTCCTCCCTTTACATCTGTTCAAAAAAATCAAAGTAACATGTTGATGTAAACTATGTGGCTTTCCTACATCTTATAAAGTGCAGAATGTACTAGGTATGGATTAGTCAAGTTCTATTTTCCAGTTTAAAACTTCCCTATCACTGTTTTCAGCAGGAAAGCACTGTAATTGTGGTTACAAAATGTGCTCCAAAAGTGATTCAGTTCTGTGTCCATCATTTTCTTTTTCTTCGTGTTTGTGCAACCATGGAGTTGGTAAAAGTAAACTTGGGGGTTGTGGGGAGGCATGCCACTCACATAGGAGTGTAGGATGCTTGTCCATGCACAAAAGTCTTACATTTAATATTTTCAACCAGTTGACCAGTTGAATTCCCAAACAGTTATGTCTGGTCAGCTGGTTCTTCCCCAAAATGTCAGTCTAAGGCCCTAGCCAGTGTAGTTATAGACCCACATTTTACACTTTCCTCTGTTTACAATTATCTAGCTGCGCAGTACATTTTCCCTTTAGTACATTGCTTTCTGTGAATGATGAATATTACCTGTGTTTACATAATGTAGTGTTATAAAGAAATAATTTATATGACACTTGGAAAATGTCTTATAAATCTGCACATGGATTTTTCAATAGAAGCACATAAAATATAAAGTATAGAAGAGCTTTGGACAAGACAGAAGGACAACAAAGCAAATTTGCAGATTACTATCAACTTATTTGAATTAAACAACCTGAAGATCTGTTGATTAGTTACACCTAAACGATTTTATCAAGGGACCTAAAAATATAAATTTAGAATAGACTTTTTTATTGCTATGAGGGGTCACTGTGAAAGGAATGTGGTACATTTTCACTTCAGCCTCAGAAATTATTAAGGATACTAGTGTTTTCCTCTTTCTGCATGGTGAAAGCTAAGCCTGATTCTCCATTCAGAAATCTGTTAACTTCTAATCCCAGTTGAAATCCTGACAGCTGGGTTGTTCTGTTCTGATATGGTTTGAACCAGTTGTCAAGTTAAGCTGTGTCAGCAGTCTTCCACCTTCAGCCTTTCAATAACTGGGACAGGTGCAGTATTTTTTTGGTATCCTGTACCAAGTCCAACAGTATTTACTTATATGCTCTCTATATTTCGCTATCGAAATGTTGAGTCATGCAAGTACACAGTAATTACTTTTCACATAGGAAAACTGCAGTCATCATTTTTTTCAGTTACTAGACAGACAGAGCAAACCTTTGACATAAAGCTATAAAAGATATTAGTAAAGAAAAAAGAGACTATCTTTAATATATCTTAGAAGACCAAAATTCACAACAAGTCTAACAATCAACCCAAAAGATATAGAAAAAATGACATTTCTATCAGTCTAAACAGTTTAACTAAAGGAACAGTATAAAATCAAAACAGTGGACTGAAACTTAAAACTATTAATAGGGCAATATACTTCCTGAAAAAAAAAAAAAAATAAAATATATTTTTTATTTGCTCATATGCCCTAAGAAATCACTGTTTTCTAAGGGAATAACTTTCATCTTTAAGGGGAGTTAATACAACTTCCTCTTTGCATGATACAAATAGGATTGGATATAAAGATAGAGCAATATCTTTTCATAACTTACTCAAGGAGCAAATTGCAGTATGCAGGCCTTACATGAAATTACTTTTGAAGATTTCATAGGTGATAGCTATCACATACAATGCAAAAACTAGAAGGAATATGCTCACTGATTGCTTTCTGCTTTTTGATACTTCTAATATCTCTAACAAAATTAAAATAATGCCTGAAGTAGGGGCTAAGCACTCAGCAAGCAGTTTACTATCAAAATGTGGAAGGACACTTACTAGGATTCCACATATGTGGAATCACTTGATCAAGTGGATCAAATCGCGAACTGAGATACTCTGAATAAAGTAAACCAAAAGTCAAGAGCGGATTCTGTGTTGGGGAATCAAATTTTAGAGGTCAACAGTTTGACTGGAGAACATGGTACAGTGCGTATCAGGAAGTTTGCCCTCGCCTTTACTGTAGTGCAGTCTCAGAGTTGGTATATTTAATGTGCAGAGGGTGTGTGTGTGGGGGTGCAGATGGGCTTGCCCCCTTTAAAAATGTAAACATAAACATGTAAAGTAGTTTTACACTATTGTCATTTAAAAAAGTAAATTAACATATTGTTTTAGTGCAGCAGTGCAATACGTTGCGGGCTACAGTTTTAATTAATGTCAGAGGTTTCAAACATGTTCAAATGTCGAACATCACTTTAGTATTTTTGGCATTTTGTCAATAACACATTGCAAACTTCAACTTAATGAGTTAAGTTATTCAAAAAAATTGTGACTTTCAACATTTTGATAGTAAACCCAGCAAACTATATATCAGATGTGTATGTATATGTAGATAATACTTTGAGAACATATGTTGAGGCTCTAAAGATCTTTCCAGCAAAAGGCT